>NC_135389.1:2715167-2970167 GCF_051989625.1 Stigmatopora argus | reverse complement strand
ATTGTAAAATATGCTTCATTAACACACCTGCTGCAATCATGCTGTAAAGACAATTATCTGTTTGTTCTCAATCAATTGTTGAGCAAAGTAAGAACGCTTTCTTCATCCGCATTGTTGTCCACTTCTTCCTCACTGCCAGCTTTTATAATTTCGACAAGATTCTCATTAATTTGGGGATTGTGTGCCTCTCAAGCAGGACTCCATCATCATGTCTGAGAAGCCTAGCTAGCCAAGCCTATCTTAGCCAGCTTCATGGCCTTGGGGTCAATTCCTCATAATCATGGATGGTTTTTTTTATTTTTCGGCCAAAGATGTTTCCATGTTGAAATTATGGCATTTTCCTTCATGTTGGTAATGGCATTCTTCCAATTCGGTCGGCGGCCAACCGATCTTCTTTGGGCCTTCTTCAGGGAGGCTCCGGTGCTTATGACTTTCAGCACAAATTCTAACATTTGTATTTGCATTCTTTGAATTTGGATACAATTTTTCCAAATTTCGATAAAAAAAATACTGCAATAGATTGGAGTGGCAAAGTAGCAAGGGATGACAGAATTATTTTAACACCTCATCGTGCCTTACTCTGAATATTAGAATTATCTAAGTAATTGTAATCTTTTTGATCAAATAGATTCCAGGGGAAATCATGTTTTTGGAAGATTTTGAAAAATGCCATAAGTAGTAGGGACTATTTCAGATGATACGCATTGCTTGTGGTATCAGATAAAGTTATACCTTGAGATACGAGCATAATGCATTCCGGGACCGATCAATTTACTCATATCTCAAATAATTTTTTTGAAGTAATTACAAATTAATCCGTTCCCACCCTCCAAGAACCATCAAAAACAGGATATCACAATGAAGAAACATCTTATTATTTGTTCTAATTCACTACCTACTCACAAAGTAACAAATGCCTATCTAGACATTAAGATCTTCAATATTAAAATGTGGCATTATTCAGTACAGACAGACGATAGCGTCTTAACGCGGATGAGAGAGAGAGAGAGAAAGGACAGGAGAGAGAGAGACTTGATGGCAACGCGCCCGTAACACAAACTTTAAATTTAACTGATTACTATATACACACACACTTAAAAATTACTTTTAATCTGACGTTACACTTAATTTAAACCTTGTACGATAACCGAGGCAAAGATGCTGTTAATGTATTCCAGCGTGGCTTTCGAGGCAGAACTTCCTGATTCTCCTTGCCTCAGAACTGACTGTTGGTTTCGCTGATGTCTTTTTTAGATGCTTGCTTTACTTTCAAGTCCATAGAGATTCCTCTGGCTTTTTTTGCAGATTATCGACTCAGTCACGCTATCTCCGGTAAAAAAAATGCAACCTATACGGCCCGGTGCTCGTAGATATCTTCACTCATAAGCAGCCTCACGCATACTCGCCAAACCGGATGGCCGCATCGGGAACCATCTCGTATGCTCGTATCTCAAATTTGTCTCGTATCTCAAGGGAAAAATTTGCTCAGAATTTTCCTTGTATCTCAAATTTCTCGTATGTTGGGACACTCGTATGTCAAGGTATTACTGTACTCCTAAAATTTCCTGGATTGTAGGAAACCTTGTTGCAGAAACTGGTCAATTGCCACCTACATCCAATTGTAGGTTTATCCTTAGGTTTTTCCGTATTCAGCTTTCAATAAAAAAGGCATCTGTAGTCATATCTACATTTAATTCTTGCAAGAGAGAATACATCCATCCGCGTCTCCGGCCAAGATCATTCTAACCACTCGAAGTCCGTTTCGCTAATTTAATCATAAGATTTTCACGCTATGCCCCACAGAAGTCTAAACATTCGTAGAGTCTCATAACAATTTCGTACAGTTATCAAAACAATGTAGGACCTGTTGAATCGTCTCACAACAATTCTGTACAGTTATCAAAACAATGTAGGACCTGTTGAATCTTCCCAAGCGAGTTTCGATGCGAACCCTTCAGCGAAGAGGGGCTTCCCAAAACAGTCCTCGGTTCCCAAGAGCGCTTGTTGTGAGTCCATCTTCCGAAGCCGTAAACAGTCCTCAGTTCCCAAGAGCACCTGTCCTGAGTCCTCCTTCCGAAGCCGAAAACAGTCCTCAGTTCCCAAACAGTTCGCAGTTCCCAAGAGCAATTGTTTTGAGACCTCTCCCTGCCCATGGCCATTCCCTGTCCTCTCGATGTGAACCACAGTTCTTACTTTAGCAAGGCATGCATTAAAATGGCTTTATTAATGCCAATAACTCTAACATAAAAGCACAGCGTTCAACACATATGTATGGTTTAATATTGTTACACATTCAGGATGAGCATTACTATTCCTAATAAGTAAATATATTGATTAATATAGTAAGCATGTTTATAATAAGGCTTTCTATTCCTAAGTAAGCATTGCAAACACATTTATAATAATCATTATTCCATCATTCCCCCCTATATTATAAATTTGCACATGATCTCCTTAATAAAACTTCCTTTCGGCTTTATTCCATTAATTCATTTTATGGCAAAAAATAGAAATGGGGAGGAAATGTCCGTTTCCGTTGGCTTTAGTTTTACCCGCTCACTGGCACGGCTGGTCTGAAAAGCAAAAAACAAAATCATTTTCGCCCAATTCATCCTCGCAATTACCATGCTCTTGAAATTCACTGCTGCTTCAGCACGTTTCATCAGTAGGGGATATAATTCATGCAATTTAGAATTTGTAGGGACAACTGCAGTGGTTATAAGTCGGCTCATCAAAGATCTTAAGCAGGGAATAATACAACACCCACATAATGTCAAAATCGTAGCAAAAAGAGCTAATTGGGCCAAATAAAAAGGACATGCCACCAGCTTTCCAAGGCGGAATTCTCTGACTCCAGAATGCTTCTTCATATTGCGGTTGAGGATATGCAGGCCACTAATGGCCTGGGTGAGGGACCCACCGGGTGACGTGTTGTTGAGTGCAACATTTTCAAACATTGCATACGCCCCCTTGCTCCGCAAGCAGCATATCAACTGCTATGCGATCCTGGAACGCCATAAGACTAGTGGCTGCCAGTTGTTCCTTTATCGCCACAAATCCCTGTTCAGTATAATTTCCAAGTTTTTTGGACATTGTAATGCAGGTAATTTATCCAATCAACATTTTTGTTTGGAGTAATTAAAAGAAAAATATACTCCCAACCTGCTGCGATCTGATTAGCCAACTTATACTCATCCGGTACGCCCCGTGGATGCCAATCGCATCAATTTATGTCGGATCACCCTCTCTCCATGCCGATCGACGCCGTCGCGAGGGGCCCGCCATCATGCCGGATTTCTGTGCAGCCAATTGTATCTCCTCTACTGTAGATGGAAAAACAGACACTGGTAATAGCAGTGAGACCAAGGCACAAAGTCCTGCTGCATTTTGGCAGGCGTCGTATAATTTGTTTTGGCCGCACCACCACCATAGGTCAGAACGTGGTATCAGGGGTGCAGTCTGTTTTAGGACGTGGGTCACATTTATCGCTCCCAGTGCCGGACCGTGCCCTGTGAGGACTAAGCAGGTAAAATGATTAAACGCGACATGTGTTGAAAAGTTAGGCTTGTCCTTTGCTGCCGTTGTAACTGGGTAGACATTATTCCATTTCATACATTTTGGGCTTACATCTTCCTTTGTCATTATCTCCTTTACACAATCAGGGGTAATTTGCGCGGGTACTACTCTTAAGAGAGGGCGGGGCCCCATACATGTTATACAGGTTTGATTTATAATAGCTGCATTTTCCATCAACAATAACCAATTATTTCTTACCGCCTCCCGTTTGGAAACTCCCCGTTGCAGAAATGAATTCTCTGGTCATCTCAGATTTTAATCTTACTATGGCGGATCCGGGTGTTTCCATCTCTGACGACCTTCTTACCGTCTCCATGGACATGGTTCTCCACCTGCCCATGGACTTAGGAAAAACGTCAGACAAAGATCCACAAGTTAATTTGTCAGTCTGAATTATGATTTGTAATGCCCCCACCGCATGGGTTAATTTTATCGAAGGCCTGATGGTTTTTTCGCACGCGTGTGTCATCCAAGCTTGCCAATCTAGACCAGTTTCTGCAACAAGGTTTCCCCAATCTGTTTTAGGACTGTTATGTACCACACATATTCTATAAAATCCATGTGTATCCTTTGAAATGGATATGTAGCTTTTGTAGCTTGACATAAGGGGGAATCGCCCGTGTTTTGGCCATATATCTGCATATAGATTGAATATATAACCTCCCCCTTTTTTGAGGCATGAAATTTACCATGACTCAAAATGGTAGCCCTCCTAGATAAGTCTTTTGTTTTTGTTTAGTCCCCCAGGTTCCCAACATTTTCCATTGCAGAAATCAAAAAATTTCATTTTGCGAAATTCTTTTCTTTTTGTTTCTGTCCTACTCTGCCACCGCCGTCCTTGAAAGGCTTATCAGCGATTTCAGAAATATTCCACCTTGATATTAGAATACTGATATATCTTGGTGGCCAGCCAATTAAAACACAAAAGACAGACACTCATCCACGCTCGCACTCATAATCAAGGAATTTGCTTTGAGTGCTCCCCCAATCATCCACAATTTTGGTTTTTTGGAGTAAAACTGGAGTACCCAGAGAAAACCTACGAATTCTTGAGGACACCAGGAATACTCCACACTCCGGAAGGTCTGGATCCACTCCGCATTAGTAGATCCCCGAACCGCAAGATTGATGCTTGAAGAAACTAGATAATTAATGTATTAGATTCACATGCCACATATCTAAAAATAGAAATTTGTTCAATTGCCACCGCCCCTTACCCCATTCAGTCAGCATGTAGACTGCCATGCGAGTGGCTGTGATTAACTATCTATTCGCCAATAATGCAATAACGGAAAAGTTGTGACACATTGAAACACACACACACCCCCTTTTAGTATTTTAACCGTTTGTAAAAAACTTTATCTCATTGTTCTGCATTAAGTTACACCCCCTTTCAATGTTATCGAATTTTGCCCATTCTAGTCAACCCATCTACTTAAAGCATTTCTCCAAGGTTGATATTTTATAATTTGGAGATGTTATTTTTAAAACATAGACATTATGTCATCACTCCTTCCACACTATGAAAGGCCCCACCTGAATTTGTTGTAGATATTCCCCTTTATCTAAGCTTGTTATTGCCAATCGTTATCACCGTAACATTCAGGTGTATTAACCCCATAATTGCAATGCAGTAAGTTTTGGCTAAATTCTTAATTTGTATGCCCCTAAAGCAATAGGCAGTAACGTCCCAATAGTCATTAATATGACCTATACCAAAGCATCTGCCCCCTTCAGGTCAAACAGGGAACGTCTTCTGTGCACTTAAAGACGCTCCATGTTTCTTCTAGGGAAACTATGCCTATCTTAAATCAATTATCTTATCTACCCCAGCCAGGTTCAATTTACCTAATAATTTGGACAAATGCCACGAAATTTCTCACGCCATTTCTGCATTGCTAATTTCATGTCTAATCTCTTTAACAAACAAATTACTCTCAATACCCAAGACATAATTTGTAAATCACCCCATACTGTTTACTCAAGATAAGAGCCATTTCACATAGCTCCCTGTTATCACAAGAGAAACCTACAATAAGTAAATTAGAGAAATCAACCTTTTACCAGGCATTTCCTAATTACAATTTCCAATGCTTAATAAAGGATCCACAAATTGTCACCAATATGCCATAATATTGTAAAAAAATCCATTCATTTTTCTTTAATCAGCCAATCTCCTATATTAAAGTATTTTGAACAATCCAAACATTCAAAAACAGTAATAATCTCGTTCTATCCTCCAAAAACTAGCTCTCTTCAATTAAGAGCCCTTTGAACATCACAGAAGAAAAAAGAAAATAATAATAATAGTATTATTCCCAATTCCAAAGCTTTTACCAAATCGATCTTTGCCAAACAGATTTACTATCACCTCGAAAGACATTTCTGATTAAATCCCAAATATAAATGCGAAGATAATCGCGGAACCCTGCATACCTTGCAGACCACGTTTTGTTCTTATTCTGAAATGTTTAAACGGAAGCGCGCCCTTACCCGCTGACTGTGACCTTCACGCTCGCTGCAGAAGCAGCTTATCAATGTTGACATTCCTAAGCGACCTCTTTTTCTTTCTGCGCACAATGTTTCACCTCCTGTGTATAATTACAACGCTTTTTAGAGAAGACTAAATCACAATATGCTGCAAGCACAACTATATCATAGCAAAACCCATTTCTGCCCTCAAGTTTGCTTCAGCACCCCCAAGGCCAATTATTGTAATGTCTTCACGGAAGGGGTCCAAAAAAATTAGTCGCTCGTGCGGTCTGCGCGCATACTGAATGCCTAACACCGTCAAATCAGCCGCTACGCGGTCCACATGTTTTTTTGCATTCAAATCAGCAGCAAAGACAGCCGCGCTCCCCTCCAGCCGACGCATTATTTGACCAGTTTAGAGTATGACAAAAACGCAGGTTTGGCAACCCCGCCAAACATTTAATTGGTCGTTTTGTATTTCTTTTCTACTGTTAACCAAAACATTCCCGCTGACAGGATAAAACCAAGATAATCCGCAATAAGCCATTTCATTCCATTAAATTGACAGTACATTTAGGTACTATTAACAAAGTATGCCTAGGACTTGGAAATAACCATTTTAATTGCCGTTTTACAACTTTCAGCATCACACAAAAAATTCCAATTGAATTCATTCACAAAGAATGTGATCTCTGGTTTAAAATTAGCTCAACATCCTCATGTTCAAAATCCTCATTCAAATCATCTTGAGCAGGCCTGCCTTGTTTTTAGAGACTTTTTGTCCAGGCAATCACGCACATAGCATTTTTGAAAACCGGATTTCATTTGTTTTTTCCAACTTCTTGGCTTACATTCCTATCCTCTCCCGTCAGCCGAGTAGCCCGCGCTATCTTTTATTTTTTTATTTCACACAACGGACCCGTTTTATCACTCCTTTTTTCTGTGGAACAAGCCGCCTCGCTTGTATCTCCCTTCACATATTATATAGATCACTTCTATGTTTAGTGCGTATTTTATCCTGCAGGTTTTAATATTTCATGCATATTTAAGCTGGCCAGCAAACCCATATTTGTTTATCCATAAATTTAGGTGTTTAACCCTTGTAGCGCTTTGATTTTCAACAAATTTCCAATCTTTACACGGCAGACGCTGTTTTGGATCGTCGTCGCCAGCCACTTTTACATTTGCGCTGCCCATTTTTAGAAGGAAGCGCGCTCGCACTTAGTTATCAGTTAGCAAATTCTTTTTCCGCGGAACGACACACGTAACACACGCAACACAAATGTATACCCTAGCCTGATATACTGTCAGAGTTATATTTGTACCTTTCCGGACCGCGGTACAGGACACCCCGAACTGCCCCAAGTTTTATAGACTCATGCTCTGTCTCGTTACCTGGCATCGACTAGTATACCCAGGGTTTGTAACGCAGTCCCCTGGACGCGTGTCGCAGTCCCCTGGACGCGTGTCGCAGTCCCCTGGACGCGAGTCTCATTTCAAAAAATGGACCTCACGTGCAATGCTCCTTTCAACATTCACGTGGACTTACCAGATATGACTCCAGATGTCCCTTTCAGAGTGTTAGCCGTCAACCGTCGAGAACCAAGTCGCCTCGTCGAATAATCCAGCCCGTAAAAGGGTATTTAAGCGCCGTGCACGGTCTTTCCAGATATCGAACGGAAGCGACCTGGATTCTGCTCCGGTATCTTGGCCACAGGCTCGAAGGACCAAATGTTGGAATAATGATTCAAACCTTTTAAATCATTATTAGTAATATTTAATTAAAAAAGGAAAAACATCTTTCAACAAACTCTGCTTACAACTTGCTTTAACAACTACGCACACACAACCAATGTCGACCACCACATTTTTATAGACCCCACCGTGTCTACCTGCTAGTGACTAGTATCCGCAGGGTTTTAAAATCGCCATCCCCAGGATGCGAGCCTTACTTCTCAAAATAAGGCCTTCGCGTGTGATGCCCTTCACGCACTCGGAACCCGTCGACAATATGCAGCCATCACACGCGGACTCGGCAGAAATGTCGAAAGATGCTTACCAAGAGGATAGTCGTCAACCGATTAGAAAACAGGCGCTGCTGAGAAATAGTCCGGCCTGGAAAAGGGATTTTCGCCGTGCACGGTCACTCCAGATATTAAACTGCAGCGTCTGGATTCCCTATCGATGTGTTGACCCCGGCTACTCGAAGGACCAAATGTTAGGTTCATCCAATTGTAGGTTTATCCTTAGGTTTTTCCGTATTCAGCTTTCAATAAAAAAGGCATCTGTAGTCATATCTACATTTAATTCTTGCAAGAGAGAATACATCCATCCGCGTCTCCGGCCAAGATCATTCTAACCACTCGAAGTCCGTTTCGCTAATTTAATCATAAGATTTTCACGCTATGCCCCACAGAAGTCTAAACATTCGTAGAGTCTCATAACAATTTCGTACAGTTATCAAAACAATGTAGGACCTGTTGAATCGTCTCACAACAATTCTGTACAGTTATCAAAACAATGTAGGACCTGTTGAATCTTCCCAAGCGAGTTTCGATGCGAACCCTTCAGCGAAGAGGGGCTTCCCAAAACAGTCCTCGGTTCCCAAGAGCGCTTGTTGTGAGTCCATCTTCCGAAGCCGTAAACAGTCCTCAGTTCCCAAGAGCACCTGTCCTGAGTCCTCCTTCCGAAGCCGAAAACAGTCCTCAGTTCCCAAACAGTTCGCAGTTCCCAAGAGCAATTGTTTTGAGACCTCTCCCTGCCCATGGCCATTCCCTGTCCTCTCGATGTGAACCACAGTTCTTACTTTAGCAAGGCATGCATTAAAATGGCTTTATTAATGCCAATAACTCTAACATAAAAGCACAGCGTTCAACACATATGTATGGTTTAATATTGTTACACATTCAGGATGAGCATTACTATTCCTAATAAGTAAATATATTGATTAATATAGTAAGCATGTTTATAATAAGGCTTTCTATTCCTAAGTAAGCATTGCAAACACATTTATAATAATCATTATTCCATCATTATGATAGCATTGTCGTTTAAATACAAGTCGTGTTATGATCAAGGGGGTGAACTACAGACCGACCGATATGGGTTCCTCAAGAACGAAACTGATAATATGTAGTTAAAGGAGGGTGATAACAGATATTTGGCCCAAAATTCAGTTGCAGTATAGTGTAAAAAATGGTTTCAAAAAATTTAGTAATGCAAGCAGGGAAATTCTTTGAACTTTATTAAATCAAACTAATATACATAGGTATTGAAATTTTATACGTATGTGTATATATGTATGTGTGTATATGTATATGTGCATATGTATGTATGTATATGTATGTGTGTATGTGTATATACAGTTGTACCTCTATTTACGAAGGCCTCTAGGTCCAAAATGTTCAGGTTGCAAAAGCCTTTGATATGCAAATGACTGTCCCAACCCATGAAAACCAGTTCCAAGTTATGAAATCCCAAAAGGATAAATGCATTTCCTGTATGTGCTATTTTATTTTGAAATTGTCCTGGTATGATTAGTGCAGCCTGCTTACTTCCGCCTGGAGCCTCCTACAACAACAACTCTCTTTTGACCGCCGTTTGTCGTCACGTAGTTCTTGATTTAAAAATATTGGTGCAAATGAAATGATTAAACGGGCCCTGTTATTAATCAAAAAACAGTAGATAAGAAAGTGGCGTGCTGTTGACTGATTTTGCAAGGAAATATGGCCATCTGTAGCCCATCACACATCTAAAAGCAATCACAACACTATTGAAGCAGAAGGAAGCTTTCAAAGCGACGACTGCTTGCCATGACCTCTGTACTGAACAGCCAGATCAAGAGACTGATAGTCCTCTCTCATGTCATCTCATTTTCTGAACCGCTTTATACTCATTAGGGCCGCGGGGGGAAATTTTCGTTTTTTAATCAGGGAGGTAAGTATTCTTAAGGCTTACTAAACCACCAGTTTTTTGTTTTGAAACAAATCCTATCAGTTCCGGGGGTTTTCCTAAAGGAAGTAGGAGTACACAGCACTGGTAAGTCTTATGCCTGTTTAGGATAAGCGCAAAATGGATGGCAATTTGGATGAAACTTCTGATAATAAACCCAGACACTCGCAGAAGTTTATTGGTTTGTATTCGACGAAATATCTCATGTTGAAGCCGTCCTCAAAAGGACCGACATTTGTTACAGATTATAGTACTGTATAGTGAGCAATTAGTGACATCTAGTGGGTCATCATTTTAACACGTTCTCAGTTCTACCCATAATGCTACGCGCTGTTGTTTGTATGCAATTCAATAAAGACTCGATCCGAAACATGGTGTCAGAAGTGGCTGGCTAAAACTAGAAGCAATGACAATGTGATTCCGACGCTGGGGATTTGGAAAAGAACTGGGACATTTTTTGTGCTGAATTTGAGGACTTTGTGTTAGCCACAGGGCTAAACGAGAAACCGGAGGAGGTGCAAGCTGCCGCCCTGAGACGGCTAATGGGTAACGAGTGCCGCCACGTCTATATGCAGAACGTGGTATTGACGGAGGATCAAAGGAAAGACACAACTGCCATCTTAAATGCGTTGGGGGAGTATTTTAAACCTGCAAGAAACGTGATTTATGAGAGATATATGTTCGGTTGCTGCAAACAAGAGACTGATGAGCCAATAAGCAGTTTTTTAACAAGGCTAAGGGAAAGAGCTACATCGTGCAAGTACCGTGGGTTAAAGGATGAGATGATTCGTGACAGGCTCGTGCTCGGGGTTGCAAGTGAGGACACTCGAAGGCGCTTGCTGCGTGAGTGAGACCTCAAGTTGCCAGCGGCAGTCGAAATATGTCAGCTTGCTGAGCTGACTGAGAGACGGATGAAAACCATGGAGAGCCCGCAAGTACAAGTGGACAGTGTGAATGCAGCAGAGAGACAGACTGAGAGGTATAGAATGCTGGACAAGAGAAGAGAGCAGTTGGCTTGCAAATACTGCCGAAACAGCCACAAGCGTGGCAGGGAACAATGCCCAGCCTACGGTAAGGCATGTCGGGCATGTGTCATCGCAAATAAATTTGCCAAGGTACGCCAGGCTAGTAACAGGACCAAGAAAGTCAATGTGCTGGAAGCTGTAGAGCGAAAAGACGGAGATGTGGATAATATGTTCATGGACACAAAATGCATCAGCACAGTGAATTCAAAAGGTAGGAAATGGTTTGTACATGTCAGGAGTGGCTCATTTGTCACTGCTGGCTTGCGTAAGGTCATAGCAGCTTTAGACAATCCTTGCTTGCCTCCTGGTGTGGGTATTTAAGCACCACACAAAGAATGGTTCATTCTCGGATCATTCCTGCAACTCCTGGATGTGTCCTGCATGCTCCCGTTTTGGTTCCAAGCCTTTGTTGATTTGTAGATTCCTGTTGATTTATTAAAGATGTGGTTTTGAAGCGAACTGCCTCGTTCCCCTCCTGCTTCCCGCGCCTGGGTCCTAATCCATTCCCGATCGCGCCACAACGATGCGGCGCAATCGTAACAGAACGATCCGACCTTAATGGACCCAGCGGGAAGCCACCCATGCTCGCGCCGACACTCTCGTCGACACCAGCCACCCTTCTCAAAGCCCCCCGACCACATGGATTCAGCGAGAAGCTCCCCAAGATCTTTTGGGGAGTTTATAACGGACAACGACCACGGATCACACCCCAAGGGGAACGACCACAGATCACAGACCGACCACGGATCGCGCGCTAAGGGCAGTGACCACAGATCAAAGACCACGGACGGTGACTGCGCCTTCGAACCTGTACACGCCACACGGACTCCATGGCAACCGACCGGCGCGGACGCCCGCCGGACCGACCACTCCCACGCCTCGTCACCGGCCGGCGCGGACGCCCGCCGGACCGGCCCCTCCCTCATCTCTTCACGGGCTGGCGCGGATGCCCCCCGGACGATGATAACGGTGCACACCCGCCCTCCCTGCCTGCTTTTCGCTTTTCATGGACATTCAGCATTAGGACGTCTAGAATCCGTCTCTTAGAGGGGTGGTACTGTCAGGAGTGGCTCATTTGTCACTCCTGGCTTGCCGTAAGGTCAGAGCAGCTGCAGACAATCCTTGATTGCTTCCTGGTGTTGGTATTTAAGGACCACACAAAGGATGGCTCATTGTCGGATCGTTCCTGCAACTCCTGCATGCTTCCTGCATGCTCCCATTTTGGTTCCAAGCCTTTGTTGATTTGTAGATCCCTGTTGATTTATTAAAGATGTTGTTTTGAAGCGAACTGCCTCGTTCTCCTCCTGCTTCCCGCGCCTGGGTCCTAATCCATTCCCGATCGCGCCACGACGACGCGGCGCGATCGTAACTGTACACCTGTGATTGAACAAGAAAAGACAAGCATGTCAGCTAGACACCGGTGCCACTTGTAACGTCATGAGCAGTAGGACCAAAGAGAAGTTGTCGCCGGGTACAGCCCTACACCCAAGCTCAACTAGGCTGAGAGGTGAAACCAATGTTCCCTCTAATTTTTTGTTTGTCTGGGCAGAAAGACAACCTCCCTGAGGACACTGAGTACCAGTGTGAGCAACATCATCATTGCTCGCTATGGGCACACACCAGTATCACACCTGCCATAAGCAGGTGCATGTCTACTACACATAAATGATTTAGTAATAATAAAAGGTATGATTAATATCTATGAATGGGCGGCCCGGCGGATGAGTGGTTCGCGCGTAGGCCTCACAGCTCTGGGGTTCTGGGTTCAAATCCAGGTCGGTCCACCTATGTTGAATTTGCATATTCTCCGTGGGCCTGCGTAGGTTTTCTCTGAGTACTCCGTTTTCCTCCCACATGCATTGTAGGCTGATTGGACACTCTAAAATTGCCCCTAGGTATGGGTCTGAGTGTGCATGGCTGTCCGTCTCCTTGTGCCCTGCGATCGGCTGGCCACCGATACAGGGTGTCCCCCGCCCCTGGCCCAAAGTCAGCAGGGATAGGCTCCAGCCCCCCCCGCGAGTGATAAAGTGGATAAAGCGGTTCAGAAAATGAATGAAAAAATATCTATGAATAAAACATCTTCATAAATGCCATTAGAATATGCACAAATCCGACTAAAATTTTATCTTATTTTACACATCTGTCCTTCTCACTTCTCATTCTCGTTCAAATTACTTTTTTGCTGAACGTGTCACTTGAGATAGTCAAGTTTCCATTTATATGCAATATTTTTCCATGATTTTGCTTTGATTTATTTAATAAGGGATAGGACATATTAATGAACAAATTTATATTCACGTTAATGAACATATGTAAGATTGTAGCCGAGGGCTAATTTCTATTTATAGTCCATTGTGTAAATTGAAGACAAACGATCACACATACTAGACACACGCACGCACGCACACAACCACACACACATCAGATTTAGACAGTTCTCACCCAATTTCACCGCTTGTTCTTCTATTTGTACAGTAACGTAAAAAGGAATGTATTAAGAAATATATGTAATTAAAAAAGATAGAAGACCTGTAAAACACGAAAAACATAAGAGTGGACAGAGCTACTGCCACTGGCTGCCACGTGAACGGCGCCATCATGGGGAAAAATGGATTTTATTTTGTGCGCTCCATATGATTTGCTGTGCATGGAGAAGACGAGAGTAGTGCGCAATTGCGCACATGCGCAGCTTAGATGGAACATTGGGTGAAACTATGCTATCACAAGGGGGATTCCACACAGAATGCGTAATTAAAGGAGAAAAGCATGAGCTGGTCTTTGAGGTGGTGGAAACGCACCAAGAGCCCCTCCTCTCTGGGGCCACATGTGGGCGCCTGGGCCTATTGACATTCACAATACCCGAGGAGAGGGAGGAGAAGGCATGCCCCTCACTAAAGAGCAGCTATTATTCAATTATGCTGATGTCTTCAATGACCCTGTTGTTGGAATAATGATTAATACCATTAAATCATTATTAGTAATATTTAATTAAAAGTGGAAGACATCGTTCACATAACTGATTACAACTTGCAAGGAGAATACACTCATAACGCGCCTTCGTTCCAGAGCATTCTGACGTGCAGTATATTCTTCTCTGTATTTAGTCGCGACAAACTGAAAACATTTAATGTAATCTGATTCAAAACAATTGCATAAGCTAACCAAATAACACCCTTAAGGTAAAAAACAACAACTGTGTTGCCGAAAAAAACTGTGTAAGAAATTGCAGAATAAGCATAATACTTTCTTTATAAGGTAAACAAAGCAGCCGTATTTTTAAACAATAATGTGATTATCGCCATCTGCCAGAGTCCAAGTCCAAAACAAGGTATGAGTTTGTTCGTAGATCTTCATTGCGAACTTGCATCTGGGTGTCTGGGTTGCGAGGTCTATCTCCCAGTAAACAGTCCTTGGAGGTTGAGGTGTTATGTCAACAAGCTGGAGCCAGCAGGGTGACCTCGAGTTTGCCCCAGTCTCAAATTAAAGACACTCTTATACAAAAGTAATTAAAATGCATACATCTATAATATTATCCAGAATAACCCCAACACCTGTCGAGTCAGTCCCAGGTAAAATACACTTTGAGCTCGATCCAAATGTACCCCCAGTACAGTGCGCACCATGGAATTTTCCTGTAGCATTAAGGGAGAGGGTCAAGGACAAACTAGACAGACACATCAGAGCAGGCAATGTCGTACCAGTGAGCGAACCTAAAGCATGGATAAGTAATATGGTAACAGTCGTAAAACCGGAAAAAATAAGACTGTATCGACCCTAAACCCTTAAACCGAGCACAGCTGAGGTCTCACTATCACATGCCAACACTTGAAGATGTACTGTACAAGCTACCCAAGGCTCAAATATTTACATTGGTCGATGCCCGCGACTCTTTCCTACAGTGCAGACTTGATGAGGAAAGCAGTCGCTTGACAAAGTTTTGGATGCCATGGGGCCGCATGAGGTGGCTCAAGCTGCCATTCGGTGTTTCGGTAGCATCGGAGATCTGCCAACGCAAACAGCACAAACTTCTAGCGGGCCTAGCTGGCATCGAACCAATAGCAGATGACATCCTGGTTGTTGGGTGTGGCGACACAGGCAGACGCTGTACGGTACCACGACAACAACCTGCACGCTCTCATGGAGCGGTGCAGAGTCGTGAAGTTGAAACTGAGTGAGCGAAAGCTGCAATTCAAACTTCAATCGGTTCACTTCCAAGGGCACATACTGTCGTCAGACGGACTGAAGATAGACCCAGAAAAAACACGAGCTGTGGTGGAGAAGCCGTCTCCCACAGATGCAAAGGCTGTGCAACGCTTCATCGGGTTTGTGACCTATCGCACCAAATTCCTCCCAAAGCTCTCTGAGGTGTGTGAACCACCCCGCAGAATCTTGTATAAAGATACAGCATGGCACTGGCTGGCCAAATATGAGGACGCAGTAAATGGGATAAAGCGGCTGGTCTCCAACACACCTGTACTCTGATACTATGACGTCACAAAACCTGTCACCATCCAGAGTGATGCCAGCATGAGTGGGCTTGGATGCTGCTTGCAAGGCGGACAGCCGGTGTCTTTCGCCTCGAGAGCCCTAACACAAACTGAACAAAATTATGCTCAAATCAAGAAAGAGTGTCTGAGCATAGTTTTTGCGTGCCAAAGATTCCACCAGTACTTATATGGCAGGGAAATGGTCACAGCAGAAACGGACCACAAACAGCTGATCACCATATTCAAGAAGCCCCTCCTGAGTGCGCCAAAACGTCTCCAAGGAATGTTAATGCAACGTCAGTGCTACAACCTGGATGTGGTGTATAAACCTGGGCCTGAAATGTATGTTAGTGACACGTTGAGCCGCGCTGCGCTGCCACGCATAGCAACAGACACTCCACTTGTGTGCCACACTGTTTTCAGCCCAGGCAGACTATGCGCAGCTGGACCAAGCCCAGCACCTGAATGTCACTACCTTCCAATTCCAGCAGATAGCGCACCATACGGAAACGGATGAGATACTCCAGAAGCTGAAGAAGGTAACCCTGCACGGGTGGCCTGACTTCAAGGAGGACACACTGCTGGTGGTGCGAGACTATTGGCCATTCCGAAATGAATTGAACGTGCAGAATGGAGTGGTATACAGAGGGCAGTGCATCATTATCCCAAAGGCCCTTAAGGCAGAGCTGCTCAAGAGGATACACTTGAGCCATATTGGTGGCGAGGCCTGTTATAGACGGGCCAGGGATACCCTCTTCCGCATATGCGGGCAAAGACTTTCTCATTCTTGTAGACCACTTCTCGGATTTCTGGGAAATTGACCAGCTGCGTGACCTATCTGCCAACACGCTGATCTTGCGCGGCAGAGCCCAATTTGCTCGTCATGGGCAACCGGACAAGGTGATTACTGACAATGGCCCCCAATTCGCCTGTGAACAATTCAGAAAGTTTGCTTCAAGCTGGGGTTTTACCCATGTCAGGTCGTCGCCCCGCCATCCGAAGTCAAACGGCAAAGCCGAGGCGGCTGTAAAGATAAGCAAATCGCTCTGTAAGCGGGTGAAACCAGATGGGACAGACGTATGGATGGCCATCCTCCACTGGCGCAACACGCCCACAGAGGGGATAGGCAGTAGCCCTGCCCAGCGCTTAATGTCAAGGAGGCTCAAATCCTCTCTACCAGTTGCAGACAGCCTACTGCAACCACATCTGGTGGTCGGAGTGACTGACAAGTTGGTTTGGAAACGGCGGACGGTGAAATCGACCTACGACAGATCCGCCAAAGACCTCCCAGAGCTAAATGTGGGAAATCAGATCAGAATGAAGCCGCTCCTGGGTGACCGCACGGGGAGATAGCCATTGGGCCGATGCATTCAGAAAGTTGCTCTTTGCTCATTCGTGGTGGATGTTCACGGCGCTCTCTACAGGCGCAACCGAGCTACGAGTGGCAGAGCGCTCAGCGGAAATAAAGGGTCTGGAACAGCGAAGTCTGGAACAGGGAGAGGTGACTGGGAGATCAGCCTGAGCAGAGACTGCCCATGGGTCAGGCCATGGGGAATTGCACCGTGCGGAAAGCCCAAGCGCCCCAAGCAGTCTGGCTCCTCGCAGCCGGTCTACACCGGCACCAGGACGATGCCAGACACCAGAGAGACGCAGCGAATCACCAGACCAGGCAGTCTACACACGTTGTGGCCGCCTCTCACGACCACCGCCTAAACTGAATTGGTGATCATAGAAGAGCATACATGAAAACATGGGTCCGACTAGGGTGTAAGCTGCACGCTGCCCTTACTAAGCCCAGACACATGCATACATGGACAATGACAACACACACACGAAAAAATTGCACTAGAGACTTTGGTTTATTGTTGGATTGCTGTTGTTTTGTTGTTCGATTGTTAAAAAAAAGAGAGAAAAAAGAGAAAAAATGTAATTTTGTTAGTACAAGGGTTAATGTCAAGAATAAGCATAATACGAGAATAGTTTATGTTTAGAACAATATGTTTAAGGTGAATAAAAGGTTACTTTAAAGTTCCAGAACAGTAATATAAAGGAAGGAAGATGTTACAGATTATAGTACTGTATAGTGAGCAGTTAGCAACATCTAGACTCTAGATTCTAGAGCAGGGGTCCCCAAACTTTTTCTTGTGAGGGCCACATAACTTTTCCCTTCTCTGATGGGGGGCCGGTGTCAGTTTGTAACAGAAAAAGTGTGACGATCGTAGGGGAGCTTAATTTTTTTTTATTGTTTTCCAGAAAGCCACACACAACCAAATAACCCTTTCCAGGTTCTTTACAGAAAAAAAGTCAGGAAACATATAATAACACTATTAATGAAATAAATAATAACTAAATAATCCTCTCTGAGTTCTTCACAGAAAAAACAGGAAATAAATAACACTATTTATGAAATAAATAATAACTAAATAACTCTCTCTGGGTTCTTCATAGAAAAAAAAGCCATGGAACATTAACTTTCTGTTGTGCCATGCACAATCTTCTCCCTTTGCTCTGAAGTTTATGCACGACACCACAACCGTCATTACAGAATCCCACGTCAACATTTTGCAGCACAGTGCTTGGTGGTGAATTTGGCAGTGGACTCGTAGCGGGGCGGTGAGACCCCTTTTTTCCAACTCCCGGTTCATGCGTCCCATTATTAGACCGCGAGTTTCGGCCACCATGCTAGGAGCCCCGTCAGTCGTGATGCTAGCTAGCTTTGACCAGTCCAGGTCCAACTTCTCCATGGTTTGGCACACTTTGTCAAAAATATCCTCTCCTGTTGTAGTCCCTTTGAGACTTTGGAGGGCTGCCAGATCCTCGCAAATCTCAAAGTTTGCGCTAACTCCACGAATAAAAATGAGCAGTTGCGCTGTGTCTTGCACGTCCGTGCTTTCATCCAGTGCTAATGAAAAAAAGTCAAATTCTTTCGTCTTCTGCTGCAGCTGGGCATATACATTACTCCCGATTTCTTCAACGCGTCTGGTCATTGTACTCACCGACAGACTTACGGCATTAAATGCATCTTTCTTCTCGGGACACACCTCCTCCGCGACAGTATTCATACATTTCTTAACAAACTCTCCGTCAGTGAAAGGCTTACCGCTGCTTGCTATCAATTTAGCAACCCAAAAGCTGGCCCGAACGGATGCCTGGTTCTGCTGAGATAGTAGTCCACTTTTTCGCTTTGAGAGTTTGTCTGCTCGTATTTGGCCTTGCAATCTATCGTACTTGTCTTTGTGACGGGATTCATAGTGTCGGCAAAGATTGTATTCTTTGAATACCGCCACCGTCTCTTGACAAATGAGACAAACAGCCTTTTCTTTGCATTGAACAAAAAAATAATCGTTTGTCCACTCCAGGTTAAATACCCTGCATTCTGAATCAATTTTTCTCTCACCTAACTTTTTCGCCATTATTCCGTTCTCAAACAGGTTGCAGTTTTAATATGCTTGAATAGTCCGCGATGGTCCCAGGGCTCCGCCCTCACCTGCGATCGTCCAGATGTCTCGGTAACACTGCTCGTGCATGCAACGGTGGACGTGCCCGCATGCATCAAAGGGAAACACTCTCCCCGCGCGTGTCACCAAAGAAGCAATGCAAAGCCCCGCTTTACTGGAATGATTTGTGGGCTCAGCAGGGGTGCAATGAACCAAACACAAGATTAAAATGTCCCAGTCTTCAAGGCCAAATAGGGAAAAAAAATCCGATAGCGTCTCTGGTATTGTTCAGAGGGCTGGTCCAAATGTGCCGGCGGGCCGCAAAAAAAAAAAAAAAAATTCCGATAGCGTCTCTGGTATTGTTCAGAGGGCCGGTCCAAATGTGCCGGCGGGCCGTATCCGGCCCGCGGGCCGTAGTTTGGTGACCCCTGTTCTAGAGGGTCATCATTTTAACACGTTCTCAGTTCTACCCATAATGCTACGCGCTGTTGTTTGTATGCCATTCAATAAAGACTCGATCCTAAACAACATTTGCACACTGGTAAGGGACCAGCTGAAAAACTTATGTTAATGTTGTGGAAATTTGAATTTCCCTTTAAATGATCAACAAATTATACTTTGTTCACTTTTATGCTTATTTTCATAATGCTGTACTTTTTCAATAGTTTGCAAAAACACAATATTTCAATTAATGTAAAAACATGATAACAGTTGCCGCCTCGATGTGTAGAGGTTCACTCGCCTGATTTCAGTGCGGGCAGGCGCGGGGTCAATTTCCACTGGTGTGTGGATGGTCGTTTGTTTCTCTGTGTGCCCTGCGACTGACTGGCGACCAGTCTAGGGTGCAGTGGTGTGCCGTCAGGGCCTTCAAGGCCTTCTCTGCTGGCCTAAGAAATATCTGAATCACAGACTGATGTTAATTATATATTGTCCATGAATACTTATTAAATAATTCCAAATTGTCTGTTAGCTTCCTTTCATTGCTTTCCCCCTGGTTGCACTGCTTCCAGATGTGTGTTTTCATATTGAAGCATTTAACCAATCACATTTCGGCCATTATTTGTTGCCAGGTTCAAAACCTGCCTCAAGGCCTTCACAATCAGTTCTGCAGGCTCTGCTGCATTAAACAAGCGTCGATAAGACTGTTGCTTTAACCAATCAGAATTCGATTTGGTGACACCAAGACACCAAGGCATAGGGATACGTCATCGCTTTCACCAACTATGATTGGCTAGTGATAGAGTGGACTAGCCAGAGCTCCCAAACTGTATCTGGAGCGAGCTGCACAAGCAAATATATTGGTGTGTTGATTTAATAGCGGTTTTGTCAACCCGCAATGGCTCAAGGAGGAGAAGAAATTGATTTGTTTGCAGATTTACTGTCAAAGCCATTTTAGAGACGGACTTTTCAAGAAAAAAGCCTGTCACAACTGGGAACGAACGTTTGCCAGAAATACGACAGGACAGGCTCGACTTTCAGCATTAGCTTTGATGGCGATAGAAAAGAAGGAGCAAAGAAAGAAGGATGGATATTGTGTACAGGTAAAAAGGATTTTTGGTGAGTAAAATATGTCTATATTCCTAAATAATATTTCAATTGTATGAGGTTATTATTGATGATTTTTATGTGTCGCAGCTGTAGCTGCAGTAGAGGTTTTATAGCCAAAAATAGTTTTTGAGGGTTGGATTGATTCCGTCAGCGATAGAAAAGAAGGAGGAAAGAAAGGAGGATGGATATTGTGTACAGGTAAAAAGGATTTTTGGTGAGTAAAATATGGCTATATTCCTAAAAAATATTTCAATTGTATGAGGTTATAATTGATGATTTTTTATGTGTCGCAGCTGTAGCTGCAGTAAAGGTTTTATAGCCATAAAAAAAAATTGAGGGTTGGATTGATTCTGTCAGCTGAAGGCCTCGCTAGGAAATTCACGGACCGCCACTGCTTGGGTGTAGTCTGCCTTTCCCCTGAAGACAGCTGGGTTAGGCTCCAGCAACCCCTGCAACCCTTTCGATGGATGGGCGTTATGGAAGATGAATGAATGAAAATGATAACAGTTTGAATTGTCCAATGTTACTTTTTTTACATTTTATATCAATTTTGGTTAATCCCATTCACTCCTGATGAAAACATAAAACTCCGGAAATGGGACAAGGATACTCCTGAAATGTGGTCGACGGAGCTTGGCAGATCTGGTGGTTCTAGGGCACAAACAAGAAGTCATAGATTAGGCAAGGAGAACAATAGGTAACGTGGGAAGGCACCGACTGTAAACTTCTTAAGACAATCCAGTGACATGCTTATTCTCTGGGTGGCTTAAATAGGTTAGTGATGATGATGAGTTACACCTGGTGCTGCTTGACCCATCTGGTGCTGGACCTGTGATTGGGCGGTAGGTGCATCCACCCATCTGTCTAGCCCTGGGCCTGAGAGTACCTGTCCCCTCTACACGCGACACCTGGCACGCGATGTATGGCTTCCAGGTGGGCCCGGCGAAAATCCCGAATAAGGGTTAGGCAGAAGATCTAGCGAACCGGAACCTAACTGCGCTCCTCAGAACCATACCCCTCCCAGTCAACGTGGTACTGTAGGCCACGACCCCGGTGGTGGACGTCCAGAAGCCGCTCAACCTTGAAGGCTGGGCTCCCAGGTATTCAGTGGAGGTGGTAGGAGCGGAACAGGGCAAGACAACAAGCTCATCTTGACTGGCTTGGTCTGTGATACGTGGAAGGTGGGATGGATGCGGAGGGCTGCCAGAAGCTTGAGGCACACGGCGCACAGGTTTACCACCCATTCGATCTCATAAGGACCAGCGAAGAGTGCCATCTTCCTGGAGTCGGTCCTAAGGGCGAGATCCCGGGAGAACAAACACCTTGTGGCCAACGACATAGACCAGTGCAGCGGCATGGCGGAGATTGACCTGTCTCTGGGTGTGCGTGGAGGAGCCTTGTAGTGCAGCCCGGGCTTGGCCCCGGATACAGGCACATTTGGCAAGGTCTTCCTGGACGGACGACACAACAATATCCTGTTCCACAGAGGGGAACAAGGGGGTTGATATCCGAGGGAACACTGGAAAGGAGACAGGTTGGAAGAGGTGTTAGGGTGTGAATTGTGGGCATACTCAATCCAAGACAGCTGTTCGCTCCAGGTGGTCCGTTGGTCCTGGGTGGTAGAGCGGAGCGCAGCTTCCAGCTGCTGATTGGTACGCTCACATTGCCCATTCATCTGTGGGTGATAGCCAGACAACAGGCTCACTGTAATATTAAGAGCTGAGCAGAATGCAGACCAGACATGTGAGGTGAATTGAGGACCCCGGTCTGAGACAATGTCGGCAGTAATTCCATGCTGCACCAGTAAGTCGGCCATCTCCTGGGCTGAGGATAGCTTGCGGAGGGTGATGAAATGTGAAGCCTTGAAGAAACTGTCACCTATCGTCAGAATGACCGTGTTGCCGCGAGATGTCGGGAGACCGGTGACAAAGTTGAGAGTAATGTGGGACCAAGGGCGGAGGGATTGGCAGTGGAAGGAATAGACCTGAACTTGGCTTGGTGCAGGTTTTACTGCGGGCACACATGTGGCAGGCAGATACAAATGTGCGGGAATTCTTTCAGACACCGAAAGCGTTGGCCAAACAGTGTGGGTGGCAGGTTTGGCGAGAGGTGTGGGCCCATTCCAGCACCCTGGAACCCTTCTCTCTGATCAGCCGCCGCATCTTGGGCCCCGAGGAACTCTTCCTCAAGGTCTGTCGTCATGTTCGCCACTAAATAGGTGGGTGGTTGGATGGGTTCGGGCTCCTCAGAGTCGGAGGGTTGGAACACACATCAGGTTTTCCATTTCTAGAACCTGGGACATAAAGTGTGAAATCAAATCTACTAAAGAAAATGGGAGTGCAGCGAGCCATCCTTCTACCCTATTAAGAAGAATCCCGCTCCAACTGGAGATGAGGATGACCTGAAGAGCCCTGCGGCCAGTGCGTCAAAGATGTATCCCTCCAGCACCTCCTGTATAGGCTGCAAGATGTTGAATAGACACCCCTTGGGGAAAGAGGCACACAGCAAGAGATCTACAGCACAATTATTGGGATGCACCTGCTTGGTCCTTGCTAAAAAAAAACCTGCGCAAGGTAATGGCAACAGTCAGGCATCATGGCCAAATGCGAGGGGGATGTTTTTGGAGTAGACTTCATGGGCACATGAGCTGACCGTAGACACCTGGTTGTTTTCGCAGGCAGAGGAGATTCCGGTATTGGTCGCTGGGGCTAGTGTGTGGGACCCACGATCGAGTTTTCTCGCCATCGAGTGATGAGTGGTGCTGGTTGATGTGCGTGACGTCGGTCTGAGTCTGCACGGTCCATACTTGGCTGGATCGTGCCGTTATGATCATGGATGGAGGGCCCCTAAGCAGGCACTAGGACAGTGGTTCTTAAACCTTGTTGGGACTACTGAACCCCACCAGTTTATTATGCACATTCACCGAACCCCACCAGTTTCATATACGCATTCACCGAACCCTACATTGGTGTAAAATAAAATGGGTTTTTTTCAAATACAAGATGTTTTAATTCCTCGGAGCACTGATGGGCCAAACATTGTCACGTGGTCATCGGTAGCCAGTGATGGTCAAGTGGGGCATGTTATCGTGAATAGACATGATGAGTCGATGTATCTTGAACTCCATGGCAAAGGCTCCACCGAACCCCTGAGACTGACACACTGAACCCCTAGGGTTCGATCGAACCCAGGTTAAAAACCACTGCACTTTGACAACTCTGGTCATGGCAGTTTCTGTTTAACAACAAACCGACAAATAATTAACCAATAAATAATAAATAAATAAATAAGCAGTCCAAGTGAGAGCAGCAGAGTGGAGTGGCCTTGTTCCCTCTGAAGTCCAGGATGAGCTTGATGGTTCTGGAGACGCTCAGCGCCAAGTTCTTGAGAGCGCACCACTCGCTGTGTCTATGGACTCAACAACAAACAAACAAACACAAGGATAACCAATATATAGTAATGATATATAAATAATCAATAAATAGTAATAGATGAATAAGTGGTCAACATAAATAAGTAGCATAAGTAGTAGTCAACATAGGTAAGTGGTGCAAAGTGACTAAAGTGGCTAGCAATAAGTCGTGATTAGGTGCAGAACTCGAGTTGAGTACGGTGACAGCCGATCCAGTGTGATGGTGATGAGTTACACCTGGTGCTTCTTGACCCATCTAGTGCTGGACCTGTGATTGGGTGACAGGCGCATCCACCCACATAATTGGCCTTGGGCCTCACAGGAATCAACACATTGCTGCTCCTAATTTCTGGTCATAAGGCATTCACAAATATAGTATTTTCAAATTATGAAATGACAATTCATTAGGTAATGCTGTGTATTGTTTTTAACTTTCTTTCTTTTTTTTAGTTATTCAGTTTGGTTTTGTCACATTATTTGTGGCATCCTTTCCATTAGCTCCATTGTTTGCTCTGCTCAACAACATTATTGAAATACGGCTTGATGCAAAGAAGTTTGTGACTGAGCTGCGTAGACCAGTGGCAGCAAGAGCCAAAGATATTGGTTTGTAATCTTCAATATACTTACATTTTTCCTTATTATATTGACTATGTAGATACTGTATACTATATACCCCTTTGCCTTGATGATGGTATGGAAAATCTGACAATTTAAAGTTAGATTTAAAGTGGGTTCACTGAGTTATTAAATCATACATTTACTTTACATGTACTGACATTAACATGGAATTATCTAATTGAAACAGAAGAACTTTTCAATTTTCAAACAGTCTATTGTTGTGACTTGAAGACAGAAATCACTGCTTTGTCTTTTTTTTCCTCTTCAGGTATTTGGTACAACATTCTTAGAGGGGTTGCTAAAGTGGCAGTCATTATCAATGTAAGTAAAAACGAGAATTTGTAAGTCATCTAAGTTTTATGTATGTTAATTTGTATTTTTGTTAGTTACTTAATCCCTTAAAGGAACTCAATTGACAACTGTATTTGATGATGAAACGTGACGGGGCAGTGGTTTCACCTGTTAATATTTCATTTATTTAATTATGTTTCTATGAATGTGAAAAAATAGTCTACCAATCCAACAACTTGCATCAGCTCAGTTCCCTCTATTGGATAGTACTTGTAAGACGATTTGTTTCTCAGTACTTAAGTGTTTAAAATGTTGTCTCTTTGTGTCTAACCTGTTCGCCACCCCTGCCTTAAGGCGTATTCATAGCTGCCGTGTTTGATCCGCACCAAACGGGAGCTCATGTTTGCTTAGTTCCTCATTATACCCCATCCAGACCGTCATGTCCAATGGTTGAATGGTGTTTGCACATACATAGGTTGTTGTTTGCTTACATGAATTTCATGTGAAAAAGAACTATACTATGGATTTTAGGGGTGGTGGTAGGTAATATGACCTAAAACTGTACTTGTTTATTTTGGAGACATTTAGATGGTAGTGAGTCCATCCACACTGATTAATTCATTGCAGACACCCCTACAGTTATGTTTTCGGCTTTGGGAAGGGAAAAAAACTAACCTCGGAATATTGTATTCAATTTAGATACATAGGCCTATTGCTTCACCATTTTGGGTGTCTACATCATTTTGATTTTTTCCGGCACTGGATAAATGATATTTGGAGTGGCCATTCTCCCTCTATTGTAGATACGTTCTTCGGCGCTGAGAGATGAAGCACTGTCCTGACCTCTGTCATTTTTAACTGCCATTTTTCATCTGTCTTCTGGTTGAGTTCAGCGTAGATTTAGACATCTTTATGAACTTTTTTTAAATATTCTGTTAGAAAAAAATCCACGAAAAAGTGAATCCGTGAAAGTTAAAGCCGCAATATTCGAGTGGAGACTACCATATTGGCCCGATTATAAGACGATGATTCAAGACATCATACCCATTCACAACGCTAGATGGTCCTAAATATCTTTAAAGCGAAGGCTGAACTTAACTCCCTAGACCAGAGCAAACCCATGTAACGAAGAAGAAAATTAAAATCAGCGGTAGCACGAAGAAGAAAAATACAAAATAGCGGTAAGAAAGGAAAGAGAGGAAAAGAAGAGGAGATAAATGGAGAAACGTAGCGACAATCTGGAGAGAAGTGGGTCGAAGATTGGCCATGTTCATCGGCAGCTGAGAAGGTATGATGCAGACTTCAAGATGATGGTGATAAATGAGGCAGTCTTCAAACAATTGCAAAGCAGTTATGAAATATGGTGTCACGGAGTGTAATGTACAGAGATGGAGAGCTCAAAAAGATCGCCTGAAAAATGCTCCCAGTCAGAGAAAAGCTTTCCGGGGTCCTCAGAGCGTCCGCTTCCAAGAACTCGACAGGAGGGTGTGCGCGTATGTGGACAAGAAACGAAAGGACGGGATGCCTGTTAGCAGAGCCGTCATTCAGCTCAAAGCCGTGGAAATAGCCAAAGATGCTAGCCTCGGCTGGTGTTAAAGAATGATGTGGCTTAACAGACTAACGCTGCGACGCAGAACAAGTCCAGCCCAGCGCCAGCCATCTGACTTTGGAGAGAAGCTCTTGTCTTTTCAGTGTTACATGATCAAGTTGAGGAAAAAGCACTCTTACCCTCTGGATCAGATTGGCAATGCTGATCAGATACCTGTGTTTTTTTACATGCCAACGCATGTCACTGTACACAAGAAAGGTGAGAAATCTGTTATTTTAAAATCCACTGGAAATTAGAAGAGGCGCGTTACCGTCATGTTAGCCTGCCTCGGACACGGAACCAAACTCTCTCCTTATGTGATTTTAAAACGTAAGACAGTACCTAAGGAAGCGATGCCAGCTGGCATTATTGTACATGCCCAGGAAAAGGGCTGGATAGAAACCGAGCTTGTAGTAGACTGGCTCAAGGTTGTGTGGGGCAGACGGCTTTGGGGACTCAGAATAAAAGAGGAGGATGCTGATATTTTTATGCATTTTGTGGACACTTGTCTGATCCAGTCAAAAAACAAGTGAAGGCGATCAACGGCGACTTGGTGATCATTCCGGGGGCACTGACATGTCAGCTGCAGGTGTTGGATTTTGTGGTCAACAAACCATTCAAAGACAATCTGTGAATGAAATACACAGAGTGGCTCCTGTCGGGTGATCACGCGCTCACACCGACTGGAAACATTCAGGTGCCTCCGGTACGTTTGCTCTGTGAGTGGATCCTCCACGCATGGGATACAGTTTTTTCAAAGAGCATCATCCACGGGTTTAAAAAATGTTGCATATCAAATCCCCTGGACGTCAGTGAAGATGACGTGCTATGGGAGGAGGCAGAAGATGGAAGTGGGGACAGTGACACTGAGCACAGTGAAGAAGACGATGTTTGTGAGGATTAATGTTCTGACATGACAGATTTCAGCGACTCTCAAGTTTAAATCAGTTCGCATTTTTTATATGCAGTTTTTCCGTATTCAGATTTGTTTCAAGCGTCTTGAAAATATTGTTATAATTTGTTTCAGTCTGTATAGAAATTAAATTTGGTGTTCAAAAAGTCTTTTTGCAAATTTGAGTCTTGAAAGCGAGGGTCCCCATCTTAGAATCGGGTTCGTCTTATATTCGCGCCATTATGGTACACTACTGACAAAAAATATAGGAACACATTTTTATTGGGCCTGGCATGAAATCAATAAAATCTCTCTGGTTGGTTAAGAAGCTGAGGGCGTCGTGAATCACTTTTAGCTATACAGTGGTACCTCGTCATACGACCGCTCGTCATACAAAATGCTCGTCTTACGAGGGAAATTTCGATCGAATAATTCGCCCGTGATGCGGTCAAAATTTCGTGATGCGACCAAGACAGGTGGCCATGGCATATTTTTTTTTGCATCTCTTTCGTGTATAAAATCTTTCTACGAGCATTGGGCGGACTTTGCATTTCCATACCCGTTTTTCCCCCCACTTTGGTCTACATTTACATACCAGGTAAACAACAATGGATCGGCAGAGTCTTGCAAAGAAAAGATCTGGAATATATGTACACTCGGTAATCAGACACGGGGAAGCGGCAAGTTCCAAACAACTCTTGATGCGTTCGTTTTGAAGACTCCAGCAGAACATCGGGGTGGGGCCAACCCGTTACAAAGGTAAAAAAGATTAAAACTAAATTAGAATTCAATTTTGTGTGAAGTTACATTAAACGTTGAATGTCTGTATATATTAATCCAAGTTAATTTCAATTTGTTTGTTCGTTTACGAGTGCCGTGGATAAAGTCAGCCCGAACAGCCCCCCTCCGCCTCCGTGTGTGACGTTCCCTTCCCCTCCGTGAAATGCGTCTAATTTTACTTCTATTAAACACATTTTATTACTATTAAACCACTCGTTATTTATTACTTTGTCAATACATGGCGAATTAGAAGGAATAAAACATGTTTTACACGAGTGCGGCGTTGCCGTGGATAAAGTCAGCCCGAACAGCCCTCCGCCTCCGTGTATGCCGCTGTCTCTACCCTCCGCGAAATGTGTCTAATTTTACTCCTATTAAACACATTATTACTATCAAACCACTCGTTATTTATTACTTTGTCAATATATGGCGAATTATAAGAAATAAAACATTTTTTCCAATCCAATATCCTGTTTTTGGTGTTTTTTTCAGAGAGTTGGAACGAATTAATTTGTTTCCCAATCATTTCAATGGGAAACTTCCGCTCGAGTTACGAGAATCTCGTCATACGAGCTCAGTCCCGGAACGAATTAAGCTCGTATCTCGAGGTACCACTGTATTGGTCTTCATGGAATTTACAACAGGTGAACTAAAGTGGCAACAAGAAACACAGGATTTACATGTGGATGTCATTTCAAGTTTCTCTCTCGATTTTTTTTTGTGCTGGTTTTCCAGTCATACTGATTTTGGCTTGAGTTATTATCTCTACTAGCCATATGAGGCTATTCCTTAACCCTACAGAAATTGCACAGGTGGTCCAAATTCTCTAGGATGGCACATCCACACATGCTGCCGCAAGAAAGCTTCTTGTGTCTCTCATCACAATCTCCAGAACATGGAGATTTCAATGAAGTCAGCTTGAAGGCCCAACATCCTATAATGCCCCTGTGCTCACTACCCAGCATCGTGGAGCCTGACTGGGATTTGCTCAAGAACAACAGAATTAGCAGTCCGCCACTGGCGCCCTGTACTTTTCACAGAGGAGAGCAGGTTCACCTTGAGCACCTGTGATAGAAGTGAAAATATCTGCAGAAGAAAGAACAATGTTATGCTGACTACAACATCGTTCAACATGACATTTTTGGTAGTGGGTCAATGATGGTCTCTGCCATAAGGTGTCGAGATGAAATCCTTGAACCCCTTGTCACATGCTATGTTGGTGCACGACAGTGCCCGGCCTTATGTGCAGGCAGTACCTGGAGGATGAAAGAATTGAAACATGACCTTCACAATCCCTTGACCTAAACCCAATATAACATCTGTGGGACATTATGTTTTGATTCATTAGGTGCCACCACCTTGCTCCTCACACTGTACAACAGATTAGGGATGCCACACAGATATCTGGTAGGGAATGCGACAAGACTTTATCTGTCGTTTCTTTAGGAACATGCCGCGGCATTGTCAAAAATGCATCCACACAAGTTACTAATAACCATTTTGAGAGGGAAAAATTAAGTTTTTGAAAAATGGACTAGCCATTTTTAGTGTCTCCACATTTTCATTTGCATTAAATGACTTGGCATCCATTTTGTTCCTAAAACATTGACCTGTCATTATTTGTATAAATATCCAACTTCATATTGAGGTCTGATGTATCGAATCTGTTTATTTAAAGTGTGTGTATGCATGTGTGTATGTGTGTATATGTGTGTATGTGTGTGTATATGTGTGTATGTGTGTATATGTGTGTATATGTGTGTGTATATGTGTGTGTATGTGAGTGTATGTGTGTGTATGTGTGTGTATGCATGTGTGTGTATGTGTGTATATGTGTGTATATGTGTGTATATGTGTGTATATGTGTGTATATGTGTGTGTATATGTGTGTGTGTATGTGAGTGTACGTGTGTGTATGTGTGTGTATGCATGTGTGTGTATGCGTGTGTGTATGCGTGTGTGTATGTGTGTGTGTATGTGTGTATGCATGTGTGTATGCATGTGTGTATGCATGTGTGTGTATGCATGTGTGTGTATGCATGTGTGTATGCATGTGTGTGTATGCATGTCTGTGTATGCATGTGTGTATGCATGTGTGTATGCATGTGTGTATGCATGTGTGTATGCATGTGTGTATGCATGTGTGTGTATGCATGTGTGTATGCATGTGTGTGTATGTGTGTGTATGCATGTGTGTGTATGCATGTGTGTGTATGCATGTGTGTATGCATGTGTGTATGCATGTGTGTATGCATGTGTGTGTATGCATGTGTGTGTATGCGTGTGTATGCATGTGTGTGTATGCATGTGTGAATGCATGTGTGTATGCATGTGTGTGTATGCATATGTGTGTATAAATGTGTGTGTATGCATGTGTGTATGCATGTGTGTGTATGCATGTGTGTATGCATGTGTGTGTATGCATGTGTGTGTATGCATGTGTGTATGCATGTGTGTGTATGCATGTGTATGCATGTGTGTATGCATGTGTGTATGCATGTGTGTGTATGCATGTGTGTATGCATGTGTGTGTATGCATGTGTGTATATGCATGTGTGTGTATGCATGTGTGTATGCATGTGTGTATGCATGTGTGTGTATGTGAATGTGTATGTGTGTGTATGCATGTGTGTGTATGCATGTGTGTGTATGAGTATGTGTATGTGTGTGTATGCATGTGTGTGTGTGCGTGCGTGCGTGCGTACGTGTGTGTATGTATGTATGTATATATATACAGTGGCGGGCCGTCAGGGCCTTCAAGGCCTTCTCTGCTGGCCTAAGAAATATCTGAATCATATTATATTTTGTCCATCAATACGTATTATTCCAAATGGTCTGTTAGCTTCCTTTCATTGCTTTTCCCCCTGGCTGCACTGCTTCCAGATGTGTGTTTTCATATTGAAGCATTTAACCAATCACATTTCAGCCATTATTTGTTGCCAGATCAGATCTGCCTCAAAGCCTTCACAATCAGTTCTTGCGGGCTCTGCTGCATTAAACTATACTGTTGCTTTTAACCAATCAGATTTCGAGTTGGCAACCCCACAATGATTATTCATAGGCGTTAGCATTTTGCTGGCTGGGACATGTCATTGCTTTCACAAACTATGATTGGCTAGTAGGCGGGCCAAAGCAGTACCGAGGCAGCCGAGATTGCAAACTCCACCCTCTATGGCCGACAGAAGCAAAAACTAATGGATTTTGTTTGCTCACAAAGCTTTTTTCCAGACGGACTTTTCCCAGAAAAAAATGGAAATCATTAAGAAAGGGCGGTCAACTCCGAAGCTAGCAAGCCTGTTACAGCCGGGAAAATTGTGTGTGGCGCACTTTCAGCGCGCTAACTTAGCTCCACAAGCAAATAGTATATTGTTTTGTTGATTTAAAGCTATTTTCAAAACGGACTATGCCGGAAATATGACAGGACAGGATCGACTTTCATCATTAGCTTCGATGGTGATAGGAAAGAAGGAAGAAAGAAAGGAGGATATATATTGTGTAGAAAGGATTTTTGGTGAGTAAAATATATTCCTAAATAATATTTCAATTGTGGGCCAAGTTCTGATATCTGAAAAGCTCCAGTGTTTGTATTTAATCACAAAATGCTGCTAGGAAGTGGATTTTACCCCAGTTTAATTTTTGTTTCACCATTGACGTCCATCGCTGTCTTTTCCTGGAAAAAATCACCCCCCTGGCCTGGTTGTAATGTCTCAAAAGCTCCAGTATTTGTATTCAATCAATAAATGATGCTAGGAAGTGGATTTTACCTAATTTTAGTGCATTTTTTGTCATTTCACGTATGGACGTATCGACGTTCATCGCTGTCTTTTTACCGGGGAAATGATACTCCGGGGAAATGATACTCCGGGCCCGGTTCTGATGTCTAAAAAGCTCCAGTATTTGTATTTAATCAATAAATGCTTTTTTTCGGCTGGATTTTACCCCATTTTTGGGCAATGTTTCCCCGTACGCCATTGACGTTCATCTCTGTCTTTTCCTGGGAAAATCACCCCCTGGCCTGGTTTTAATGTCTCAAAAGCTCCAGTATTTGTATTTAATCATGAAATGCTGCTAGGAAGTGGATTTTACCCCATTTTTGTGCATTAATGTATTGATTATTTTTATGTGTCGCAGCTGTAGCTGCAGTAGAGGTTTTATAGCCATAAAATAGTTTTTGAGGGTTGGATTGTTACGTTGAAGGCACTACCAGAACATACACCGCCCGCCACTGTATATATATGTATATATACATATATACATATATACATATGTGGATATATACATATATGTGTATATATATACATATATACACATATACATATATACATATATACATATATACATATATATATATATATATATATATATATATATATATATATATATACACACTTGTGAAGAAGATAATGTCATGGCTCTCTTGAGTTCTTTTTCTCTGATAGAGTGATCGGAACAGATACTTCTTTGTCACACAAAAACATTCATGAAGTTTGGTTCTTTTATGACTTTTTTATGGGTTAACAGAAAAAGTGATCAAATCTGCTGGGTCAAAAATATACATACAGCAACACGAATTAGCAATTTTGGTGACTTAGAAAGTTGTGTCAGTGAAATGAGCTTCATAGCATGGCCTCTTAACTTCTTGTGAGTGATTATGAGTGACTACAGCTGGTGATTTCTCTGAGGCCATTTAAATAGGGTTTATTGGATGCAAACGCCCACAAACACTACAATGGGAACGTCAAAGGAGCTCAGCATGGATCTGAAAAAGCGAATCCTTGACTTGAACAAGTCAGGAAAGTCACTTGGAGCCATTTCAAAGCAGCTGCAGGTCCCAAGAGCAACAGTGCAAACAATTGCAAAAGTGCACTTTACACTTACAAACATTTGTTTGTGTGATTTATGGATGGGTGTGTGTATGTTAAGATTTATTATAAAATATTAAATTTCATTATACTTGTATAATGACAATAAAAGCATTTAATTAGATTCAATGAATCGATTGTCCTCAGGCACTAAAGTTCATTTTCTAACACTAACAAAACATTAGATAGATTTGAAGCAGTCATACTGTAGAATTATCAAGCAGTCTGACCATTATTCTGTCCTTAATTTGTTTAATACCACCTTTAACAACAACTATGCACCTATAATTCCCAGGCATTTGTCATCTCCTTCACCTCAGACTTCATTCCTCGGATGGTCTACCAGTACATGTACAGCCCTGATGGAACCATGCATGGGTTCGTCAACCATACTCTCTCCTATTTTAATGTCAGCCACTTCCAGGATGGGAAAGAGCCGCTAGTTCCAATGCAACTTGGTTATGCAGTTGAGATATGCAGGTGAGAACTTAGTCTCAGTTCACAGTTGCCATCGCAAAATAGAATTGAAGACCAGAACCAATGTCTTCATTTTGTGTTTGGCTAACAACTACAGTGGTGAATATAAATTATAAAATTCAAAATCTAAAAAGAAAGGACGACAATGACTATGGGCAGCTATGGCAGAGTTGGTATCTTGAGTTATTCGGACCGAAGGGTTAGAGGTTGGAATTCAGGCTACAACTAACCACTGTTGAAGTGCTCTTGTGCAAGGCACTGAAATCTCATTTGGCCAATCGGTTAGCAGCCCCTTGTATGGCAGCAGAAGCATTAATTTCCAGAACCGCTTTTACTCCCAAGGGTTGCGGGCGGTGCTGGAGTCTATCCCAGCTAAGTATGGGCACCAGGCGGGGGACACCCTGAATTTGTGATCAGCCAATCGCAGGACACCACAGCAGAACCATTGTTGTGTAAATGTGTAGGTTAATGGGTGCTAATGGTAAGCACTAACATGTGCACTGTAAGTACTCCCTGTTCCCATGAATAAGCAGATGAATTGTGCAATTTTCATTCAATTGTGAGAATAATATAAGACTAGTATATATTTTTCTGACAATTCTAGTCAGACAAGGCCTATTGTCATTAATGACCGTGAAATACAGTCCAGTATATCGCAGTTTCTTTTAGGTGGCATGAACATATTTTTGTCATTTGATTCATATTGCCAGATTAATTGGTTTAGATTATCTAGCAAATACTCTTACTGAGGATTTAATTTACTGGTGATGCTCTGACATAGCTGTTCGAACAGCATGAAAAGAATGAAATATTAACCAAATCTGCTTGTTTTTCTAGATACAAGGACTACAGAGAACCGCCCTGGTCAACAACTCCATATGAGATTTCAAAGGAATTCTGGACAGTTCTGGCAATTCGTCTGGGCTTTGTAATTATTTTTCAGGTGATTCTGTTTGTTTATTTACTATTTTATTTTATATATTGAAATAAACATACAGTAGGGCAGCCCAGTCGATGAGTGGGTAACGCGTTGACCTCACAGTTCTGGGGTCTTGAGTTTGATCCTGGAGGGATGGAGGGAGTAAAGGAAGGAAGGAAGGAAATAGGGAAGGAAGAAATTAAGCTAAGAATAGCAAGAACAAAGGGCATCAGATGACAAACTGGCGATGGTGACTAGCAATTACCGCATGCATGAACTTTATGTCACCAACACTGTCCGTCTTTGCACCTTCACATTGTAATTCTGGCAACTTACCCAGTACCTTTGTCCTGGCACATACATTCCTTGTCCACTGGGACAGCCTTTTGTGGATCACAATCTCCACTTTCACAGCAGGGAGAAAAACAATTACCGTATTTTCACGACTATAAGGCGCACATAAAAGTCTGAAATTTTCTCCAAAATAGACAGGGCGCCTTATAATCCAGTGCGCTTTATAGATGGACCAATACTAAAATTGTTATCACGATAAAATAAAATAAATCTGTCGATAGGACAACTATGGCAAGCAGCCCCCGACTCTACTATTTTCCCGTAGATAAAGTACTGCGCAGTGACTGCTGGGATATATAGTTTTTTTTGTCAATACACCCAATGGATTGTGGGCTGCCGATCGGCATCAACACTAGCTAGCTACTATTTGTGAATGGATTGTGGTCTGGCGATCGGCATCAACACAGTTGCGAAGCATGGAAGACAGCCTTGGAATACTAGTTACGCTAGCTACTAGCTAGCTACTACTTGTGAATGGATTGTGGCCTGGCGTTGGGCATCAATATAATAATAATAATAATAATCGGACATAGGCCCTGTCGTCATCGTCAACAAAAAAAGCTACTTGTCATCACACCCAGAAACTGCGTATGACGAAATTGGTGGTGCTTCTCCATAAGCTGCGTTTACTCGGCAAAAGACCTAAATAAGTGATAGTTATGGACTTGTAATTTGGCATTCTGCTGTTATGGATACAGGTCACTTACCTCTTCACTGTCTTTCACTTACCTTCAGTCAGCTAGTAGGAGGCAGATCACCACCCAAACATCTTTTCATATTACCTCAGAAGGGAATGTGTGTTGTGTTACCGCAAATTTAGAGTTCTGATGGTTGTGGGGAAAAACTGTCCTTAAGCCTATTTGTCCGTACTTTGTGGGACCTATAGCGTCTGCCAGAGGGCAGCAGCTGGAACAGATTGTGACCAGGGTGGTAAGGGTCCCCTATGATGTTCCTGGCTCTGCTGAGGTAACAAGGGCTGGCAATGTCTTCCAGTGAGGGCAGAGAGCAGCCGACAATCCTCTGGGCAGTGTTAATCACTTTCTGCATGGCCTTTTTGTCTGCCGCCGTGCTTCCAGCGTACCACACTGTGATGCAGTACGCCAGGATGCTCTCTACAGTGGTTCTATAGAAGGTTATCAGAAGCTTGGTGCCCAAGTTGTTCTTCCTAAGTACCCTGAGGAAAGGGAGTCGTTTCTGAGCCTTCTTCACTACTGCCGTGATGTTTGTAGACCATGAGATCTTATCCGTGACGTGGACCCCCAGGAATTTAAAGGACTGGACCCTGTCTACACATACTCCATTTATGAGGAGTGGGGCCAGATCTGTGCCGTGTTTGCGAAAGTCCAGGATTATTTCTTTAGTTTTCGTGGTGTTCAGTGTGAGATTGTTCACCGAGCACCACGAAGACAGTTTGTTGACCTCATCTCTGTAGGCCGACTCATCCTCTCCTGAGATGAGTCCGACCACAGTGGTGTCGTCAGCGAATTTGATGATGGCGTTAGACTGGTGGGTGGGTGTACAGTCGTATGTGTACAGGGAGTACAGAAGAGGACTCAGTACACAGCCTTGAGGGGAGCCAGTGCTCAGTGTAATGGAGGAAGAGAGGTGGGGACCAAGTCTAACAGTTTGTGGTCAGTTGGTCAAGAAGTTATTTATCCAGCAGCAGATTGAAGAGGATAGTCCAAGGTGGGAGAGTTTGTCAGTCAGAATGTCCGGTTTAATGGTGTTGAAGACTGTGCTATAGTCAATGAAGAGCATCCACACGTAGTTCCCATGGTGTTCCAGGTGGCTCAGTGCTTATGAAGAGCAATGGCAATAGCCTCCTCAGTGGACCTGTTTGCTCTATAAGCAAACTGGTGAGGGTCAATTGAGGGAGGGATTGTATTCCTGATATGGCGGGCTACCAACTTTTCAAAGCACTTCATGATCACAGGCGTGAGTGCAACAGGCCTATAATCATTCGTGCTGTCAATGGTTGGTTTTTTGGGGACAGGGATAATGTGGCAGATTTCAGACAGGATGGAATGATGGATTGTTGCAGGGAACAATTGAACATTTTTGTGAAGACTCCAGCCAGCTGGTCAGCATAGGCTTTGAGCACCTTCCCAGGTACTCCGTCTGGGCCAGCAGCCTTCCTGGTGTTCACAGACCCCATTACCAGTCTCACTTCCTGTTCCCGGAACTTCAGTGTATCAGTTGCGAAGCATGGAAGACAGCCTTGGAATACTAGTTACGCTAGCTACTAGCTAGCTACTATTTGTGAACGGATTGTGGCCTGGTGATGGGCATCAACACAGTTGCGAAGCATGGAAGACAGCCTTGGAATACTAGTTACGCTAGCTACTAGCTAGCTACTATTTGTGAACGGATTGTGGCCTGGCGATGGGCATCAACACAGTTGCGAAGCATGGAAGACAGCCTTGGAATACTAGTTACGCTAGCTACTAGCTAGCTACTATTTGTGAACGGATTGTGGCCTGGCGATGGGCATCAACACAGTTGCGAACCATGGAAGACAGCCTTGGAATAGTTACGCTAGCTACTAGCTAGCTACCATTTGCGAATGAATTGTGTCCGCCTGGACGAATGTATTAAACTCAGCGTTTTCGATGGACAATTGTTCAATTCGGACACAGAAAATGAGGACTTGTGGGTGATGATGACGTGAGTACATTGTAAAATGGCTAAATAAAGTACAACCGAACTCAGTCTTGCTTCCGTTGCCTTTTTAAAAACGTGTTTTAGCGTGCGGGGGTAGCGTGCATTTGGTACATTTAGCACCAAATTAGTGTGTTCGCCGTTGTAGTATATTGATACTATTAGTGCCAAGTTATCACAGCCGTCAACCTGGGATCTATTGACAAAAGGACTATTTATCCCAGCAGTCACTGTGCACCGGAAATAGCGTCTGGGGCTGATTCGTAGACAGCGCTATTACGGTTCGATAATCATCCATAAATAATATATATATGCCATGCCTGGCTTCACGGAAAGTGGCAGGCAGCGCCGGGCTTCTTACGCTACGATTTGTGAATGGATTGTGACCGCCTGGGCGAACGTGTCTAGCTCGTTTGGGCAATTGTTTAATTCGGACACAGAAAATGAGGACTTTGAGGGATTTGTGGGTGATAATGACGTGAGTGAGTTGTAAAATGTCTAAATAAAGTACAACCGAACTCAGTTTTGCTTCTGTGATAACTTTGCACTTTATATAACTGTTAATATAACCATAACAGCAATAGACGGCGGAGCCAGGGTTCACACGTGTAGCTCTTTATTGCAACACGGACACACCACACCACTCCATCCGGGTCACGCTGTATTACACAACGGTCACTAGGTGGCGTGGTTAAACACACTTGTATAACCTGAGGCAATTATCATTTCTAGTATCAATATATTACACTCCTCCCCCTTTAACTATGAAGTTCCTATTAAGACTTAACACTCAACTTCAAAAATTATCTTTGCCTCATTAACTTTTTGTAACTTTACTTCTCAATTTGTAACTAAATTATTACTGCTACCATTAGACTCAATATTCCATTCTTTGACATTCCAATCTCAGGAACTCTTTTTCACATTTTTGTATGAACAGGAACTCTTATTTTAGGAACGACGTTCCTCACAACTGACCGATCACAAATTCAGTCGCTTCGGAGGTGCTCTATCTGTCACTGGGTACCTGCGCCCAAACACCTCTGGGGAACTGACTGCTCGGTTGTCAGGTGTAACAGTCTTGTCACAGGCCACTGAGCCTGGTGAAGATGTTACATGTGTCTCTTCAGGTGAGTACGGGCTACCACCTACTGCTCCAGGTGTGCCTTTCCCCCCACATCTGCGTGAACCACCACGGGGTAGTTGTTTGTGATGTCCATCTGCTCATCCGGAAACTCCAATGTCTCTGGTCTGGACGGTTGGTTGTACAGCAGATGATCAATGTGGATCGAGCGTCGGCTCACACCATTCCACACCAGGTAGGTGACTGGTCCGAGTCTCTTTTCCAGTGTTCCTTTTGTCCACCTCTCCTTTCCTCCACGGAAATTCCGGATCAGGACTGAGTCACCCTCAGACAGATGTCTCAGCTTGGAGGCGGTTTTATCATGATAGTGTTTCTGCTTCCGTTGTTTTGCTTCCACCACTCGAGGGAGATCTGATTTCAGTAAGCTGAACCTGGTCCTGATTTGACGTTTTAGAAACAGTTCAGCTGGTGTACATCCCGTAACAGTGTGCGGTGTACTCCTGTATGCAATCAGGAAGTTAGCTAGCCTGTGCTGCATTGTTATTGTGACCTTTTGTTTCTTCTCCTCGAGTACTTGTTTCAGCAGTGATGCTTTCACTGTCTGAACTGCTCACTCTGCAGCTCCATTGGAAGCGGGATGGTAAGCTGGTACCAAAGTTTGTTTTATTCCGTTGCTCAGCAGGAATGTCTTGTACTCCTGCGAAGTGAATTGAGGTCCGTTGTCAGAAACAATCTCCTCAGGAAGCCCGTAGGAAGAAAAAATATTCCGCAACACCTCAATCATTTTGGCTGCTGTGGTTGTTGCCATGGCGATGACCTCAAGCCATTTTGAATGACTCTCCACTAGTACTAAAAAGTGGTGTTGGTCTTTCTCTGCAAAGACAATATGTATTCGTGTGCCAAACTCTCGTCGGCCATTTCCAGAAGTGTAGAGGTGCGGCTGCAGGTAGTTTCCTCACACTCTGACAGGCTTCACATTGTTGTACTGTATGTTCTATTTCACTGTCCAACTGTGGCCACCACAAGTAGCTCCTGGCCAAGGCCTTCATCCTGCATCCTCCAGGGTGTCCTTGGTGAAGATCATGCAGTAGTCGCTCTCGGTGTGCTGGTGGAATGATAACTCGAATTCCCCACAATATGCAACCTTGTTCCACAGACAGTTCAATTTTCCTGAAAAAGTATGGTTTCAGTGTCTCGTCCTTGTTTTGACTTGGCCATCCAGACCGAGTCAGCTCCAGTACTTTGCATAGGACTGGGTCCTTGAGAGTGCTCTGTGCGATCTCTGTAGCTTGCACGGGAAGCTCATCCACTATTGAGAAATAGAAGATGCTGTTTTCCTCCGCTGTGTTATCCTTTTCCTTCCCCGGCAGTCTAGATAACGCATCTGCGTTGGCATTTTCTGCTGACCTTCTGTACTCTATACTGTAGTCATAAGCCATCAGTCTCAGCGCCCAGCGCTGCATTCGCAGAGCAGCTAAAGTGGGAATTTCAAACTTGGGTCCCAAAGTAGCAAGAAGGGGCTTGTGGTCAGTTATTAAACTGAACTTGCAGCCATATAAATATTTATGAAATGTGGTCACGCCAAAAATTATGGCCAAAGCCTCTTTCTCTATCTGACTGTATTTGCTTTCTGCCTCTGTCAATGTACGCGATGCAAATGCGATCGGTTTTTCATCTCCATTTTCCATTATGTGAGACATGACAGCCCCGATTCCATAAGGGGATGCATCTGAAGCTAATCTCAGCGGTTTCTTGGTGTCATAGTGCACTACTACTGAGCTTTTTACTAACTGTTCTTTTGCATCTTTGAATGCTGCTGCACATTTAGTAGTCCATTTCCAATCAACTTCCTTCTTCAGTAGTTGATGTAGCGGCTGCAGCACCGTCGACAGGTCTTTCATGAACCGACCATAATAGTTTAATAGTCCTAGAAAAGACCGTAGCTCTGTGACGTTTGTAGGCTGGGGTGCATTAACGATGGCTGCAACTTTTGTCTCAGTGGGGTGCAGTCCCTCCTTATCTATCAGATGCCCCAGGTATTCTACTTTCTCCTGCATGAAGTCACATTTTGCTCTTTTCACTCTTACCCCGTAGCTCTCCAGGCGGCTCAGTACCTCCTCCAGATTCCTCAGGTGTTCAGCTCTTGTTTTTCCTGTGACCAAAATGTCGTCTAAAAAAACAGGTCACGTGCTCCAAGCCTTGGAGGATCTGGTCCATCACATTCTGAAACATAGAAGGAGCACTGGACACTCCGTATGAAAGTCTATGATACACATACAGTCCTTTGTGAGTATTTATTGTAAAATACTTTTCTGAGTCTTTTTCTAACTATTATTCATTAATTAAAAAAGAGTGCTAAAAATAAGATAGATTTGAGTGCCACATTTTTTTAGCCCCCTGATGGTGCAGTGGTTCTTTCACATGACTACGGTGGGATCGATTCCCACTCAATGTGATCATGAGTTCGAACGGTTGTCTGTCCCTATGAGTGCCATATGACACACTGTTGCCCAATCTAGTCATGGTCATCCTTTCGCCCGAAGTTAACTGGGATAGGTTCAGCTCCCCATGACCCTAATAAGGACAAGTGACATTGAAAATGAATGAATGTATGAGTAAAGTCATTTTCACTTTTAGACATGGTCACTGTTTCTTAGGACCTTTAAAGACTAATTCTCAATCATTTTTTTCAGAATGTTGTCATGATGATGAATGACCTTGTGGACTGGCTAATTCCAGACATCCCCAAAGACATCAGCCTCCAGATCCACAAGGAGAAGATTTTATTGGTAGATCTGTTTATGAAAGAAGAGCGAGTAAAGATCAACCTTGAGAGCAGTGCTTCAGGAGTGAATAAGCACAACAGAAACACTAACACAACCTCACAACTGTATTTGGACTCATAAATACACACCAATTAGAACTACATTGGTAATGAAATAAATGTTGGCTTAGTTGGTCACATTCTTACGTAGCGACGGGTGGAAAGTGTCCCAAAACAATTTTACAATAAAAACAAACTTTGGGAGTAGTAGCCCACTCAATATCTGTTAATTGCATTTACTTTGAAATGGAAGTATTTTAAAATAATGTAACAGAAAATTAAATACAACAAAATGCACTTGAATTTAGATCAAATTACCCATTATTTTTATTAATTCTCAAAATGTAGTTAGTTATAGGATGGAAGTAGTGAATATAATTTGTTATTTTCCACCGTTGATTGTAGGTAAAGACTGCCTGTGCAGGCATCTTAATTTTCTCTAAACATTCCAATGATTAATATGGCAGCTGACTATATGTCAAGAGAGTTGTGGAAACTGAAAGTGTTTTTACTGTATACATATTCTTAATAACATTACTTAAGCATGTATTATATTCAGAATGTGTCCAAGAAACTCATTTGGATATGTAATTTTTCATTTTATGGCATTCATATATGTACATCACTCTGCCTAATAAATCCAATACTAGCACAAAAATGTAATTGAATATGATTTCATTATCAATAGGAGAAATTAGTTGGGTTCAAATCCAGGTCACGTCCACCTGTATGTATGTACCGTATTTTCACGACTATTAGGCGCACATAAAAGTCTGAAATTTTCTCCAAAATAGACAGGGCGCCTTATAATCCAGTGCGCTTTATAGATGGACCAATACTAAAATTGTTATCACGATAAAATAAAATAAATCCGCCGATAGGACAACTATGGCAAGCAGTCCACGACTCTACTATTTTCCCGTAGATAAAGTACTACGCAGTGACTGCTGGGATATGTAGGTTTTTTTTGTCAATACACCCAATGGATTGTGCCCTGCCGATCGGCATCAACACTAGCTAGCTACTATTTGTGTACGAATTGTGGCCTGGCGATCGCCATCAACACAGCTGCGAAGCATGGAAGACAGTCTTGGAATACTAGTTACGCTAGCTACTATTTGTGAACGAATTGTGGCCTGGCGATCGTCATCAACATAGCTGCGAAGCATGGAAGACAGCCTTGGAATAGTTACGCTAGCTACTAGTTAGCTACCATTTGGGAATTAATTGTGGCCGCCTGGACGAATGTATTATACTCAGCGTTTTCGATGGACAAATGTTCAATTCGGACACAGATAATGAGGACTTTGGTGGTTTTGTGGGTGAAGATGACGTGAGTACATTGTAAAATGGCTAAATAAAGTACAACCGAACTCAGTCTTGCTTCTGTTGCCTTTTTAAAAACGTGTTTTTAGCGTGCGGGTGTAGCGTGCATTTGGTATATGTAGCACCACATTAATGTGTTCGCCGTTGTAGTATATTGATATTATTAGTGCAAAGTTATCACAGCCATCAACCTGGGTGTATTGACAAAAGGACTATTTATCCCAGCAGTCACTGCGCACCGGAAATAGCGTCTGTGGCTGCTTTCGTAGACAGCGCTATTACGCTTCGATAATCATCCATAAATAATATATATATGCCATGCCTGGCTTCACGAAAAGTGGCAGGCAGCGCCGGGCTTCTTACGCTACGATTTGTGAATGGATTGATGGAAATGACGGTGACTCTGAGAACGAAGAGAGGGGACCCGGCTTTTTGGAAGGCTCGTTTGGGCAATTGTTTAATTCGGACTCAGAAAATGAGGACTTTGAGGGATTTGTGGGTGATGATGACGTGAGTGAGTTGTAAAATGTCTAAATAAAGTACAACCGAATTCAGTTTTGCTTCCGTTGCCTTTTTAAAACATATTTTTAGCGTGTGGGTGTAGCGTGCAAGAACTATATTTCCCAGCAGTCACTGCGCACCGGAACCCGGAAATAGGCTGCTTCCGGTAGCCAGCGCTATTGCGTTTCGATGTTCATCCATATATAATATATCAGTGGCGGGCCGTCAGGGCCTTCAAGGCCTTCTCTGCTGGCCTAAGAAATATCTGAATCATATCATATTTTGTCCATCAATACGTACTTATTATTCCGAATGGTCTGTTAGCTTCCATTCATTGCTTTTCCCCCTGGTTGCACTGCTTCCAGATGTGTGTTTTCATATTGAAGCATTTAACCCAGGGGTCCCCAAACTTTTTCCTGTGAGGGCCACATAACTTTTCCCTTCTCTGATGGGGGGCCGGTGTCAGTTTGTAACAGAAAAAGTGTGACGATCGTAGGGGAGCTTAATTATTTTTTATTGTTTTCCAGAAAGCCACACATAACCAAATAACCCTTTCCAGGTTCTTTACAGAAAAAAAGTCAGGAAACATATAATAACACTATTAATGAAATAAATAATAACTAAATAACCCTCTCTAAGTTCTTCACAGAAAAAACAGGAAATAAATAACACTATTTATGAAATAAATAATATCTAAATAACTCTCTCTGGGTTCTTCATAGAAAAAAAGCCATGGAACATTAACTTTCTGTTGGGCCATGCACAATCTTCTCCCTTTGCTCTGAAGTTTATGCACGACACCACAACCGTCATTACAGAATCCCACGTCAACATTTTGCAGCACAGTGCTTGGTGGTGAATTTGGCAGTGGACTCGTAGCGGGGCGGTGAGACCCCTTTTTTCCAACTCCCGGTTCATGCGTCCCATTATTAGACCGCGAGTTTCGGCCACCATGCTAGGAGCCCCGACAGTCGTGATGCTAGCTAGTTTTGACCAGTCCAGGTCCAACTTCTCCATGGTTTGGCACACTTTGTCAAAAATATCCTCTCCCGTTGTAGTCCCTTTGAGACTTTGGAGGGCTGCCAGATCCTCGCAAATCTCAAAGTTTGCGCTAACTCCACGAATAAAAATGAGCAGTTGCGCTGTGTCTTGCACGTCCGTGCTTTCATCCAGTGCTAATGAAAAAAAGTCAAATTCTTTCGTCTTCTGCTGCAGCTGGGCATATACATTACTCCCGATTTCTTCAACGCGTCTGGTCATTGTACTCACCGACAGACTTACGGCATTAAATGCATCTTTCTTCTCGGGACACACCTCCTCCGCGACAGTATCCATACATTTCTTAACAAACTCTCCGTCAGTGAAAGGCTTACCGCTGCTTGCTATCAATTTAGCAACCCAAAAGCTGGCCCGAACGGATGCCTGGTTCTACTGAGATAGTAGTCCACTTTTTCGCTTTGAGAGTTTGTCTGCTTGTATTTGGCCTTGCAAGCTATCGTACTTGTCTTTGTGACGGGATTCATAGTGTCGGCAAAGATTGTATTCTTTGAATACCGCCACCGTCTCTTGACAAATGAGACAAACAGCCTTTTCTTTAAATTGAACAAAAAAATAATCGTTTGTCCACTCCAGGTTAAATACCCTGCATTCTGAATCAATTTTTCTCTCACCTAACTTTTTCGCCATTATTCCGTTCTCAAACAGGTTGCAGTTTTTATATGCTTGAATAGTCCGCGATGGTCCCAGGGCTCCGCCCTCACCTGCGATCGTCCAGATGTCTCGGTAACACTGCTCGTGCATGCAACGGTGGACGTGCCCGCCTGCATCAAAGGGAAACACTCTCCCCGCGCGTGTCACCAAAGAAGCAATGCGAAGCCCCGCTTCACTGGGATGATTTGTGGGCTCAGCAGGGGTGCAATGAACCAAACACAAGATTAAAACGTCCCAGTCCTCAAGGCCAAATAGGAAAAAAAAATCAGATAGTGTCTCTGGTATTGTTCAGAGGGCCGGTCCAAATGTGCCGGCGGGCCGTATCCGGCCCGCGGGCCGTAGTTTGGTGACCCCTGATTTAACCAATCACATTTCAGCCATTATTTGTTGCCAGATCAGATCTGCCTCAAAGCCTGCACAATCAGTTCTTGCGGGCTCTGCTGCATTAAACTAGACTGTTGCTTTTAACCAATCAGATTTCGAGTTGGCAACCCCACAATGATTTTTCATAGGCGTTAGCATTTTGCTGGCTGGGACATGTCATTGCTTTCACAAACTATGATTGGCTAGGGCGGGCCAAAGCAGTACCGAGGCAGCCGAAATCGCAAACTCCACCCACTATGGCCGACAGAAGCAAAAACAAATATATAATGTTTGCTCACAAAGCTATTTTGCAGACGGACTTTTTCAGTTAAAAAATGGACATCATTAAGAAAGGGCGGTCAACTCCGAAGCTAGCAAGCCTGTTACAGCCGGGAAAATGGTGTGTGGGGCACTTTCAGCGCGCTAACTTAGCTCCACAAGCAAATAGTATATTGTTGTTCATTTAAAGCCATTTTCAAGACGGACTATGCCAGAAATACGACAGGACAGGCTCGACTTTCAGCATTAGCTTCGATGGCGATATAAAAGAAGGAAGAAAGAAAGGAGGATGTATATTGTGTACAGTTAAAAAGGATTTTTGGTGAGTAAAACATGGCTCTATTCCTAAATACTATTTCAATTGTGGGCCAAGTTCTGATATCTGAAAAGCTCCAGTATTTGTATTTAATCACTAAATGCTGCTAGGAAGTGGATTTTACCCCATTTTAGTGCAATTTTTGCCGTTTCGCCATTGACGTCCATCGCTGTCTTTTCCCGGGGAAATCACCTCCCTGGCCCGGTTGTAATGTCTGAAAAGCTCCAGTATTTGGTCTCACTGCTCTTACCAGTGTCTGTTTTTCCATCTACAGTGGAGGAGATACAATTGGCTGCTCAGAAATCCAGTATGATGGCGGGTCCCTCCCGACGCCGTCGATCGGTATAGAGAGAGGGAGATCCAACATACATTGATGCGATTGGCATCCCCCGGGGCATACCAGATGAGTATAAGCTGGCTAATCAGGTTGCAGCAGGTTGGGAGTCTATTTTTCTTCTAATAACCCCAAACAAAAATGTGGATGGGATACATTACCTACATTACAATGTCCAAAAACTTGGAAATTATTCTGAACAGGGATTTGTGGCAATAAAGGAACAACTGGCAGCCACTAATCTGAGGGTGTTCCAGGATTGCATAGCGGTCGATATGCGTCTTGATGGAGCAGGGGGCGTATGCAATGTTTGAAAATGTTGCACTCAACAACACGCCTCCTAATGGGTCCCTAACCTGGGTCGTTGAGGGCCTGCAGACCCTAAACCGCAATATGAAAAGCATCCTGGAGTAGAATTATCCGCTTGGACACTGGTGGGATAAGACCTTTGATAAATACAAGGATTTGGCCCTATTTGTTGTGTTTTCAGTAGCCATTTTCGCTACGACTTTGACATTGTGTGGGTGTTGTCTTATCCCCTGCTTGCGCTCCTTGCTAAGCCGACTTATAACATTTGCGATTGCCCCTACAAATTCGAAATTACATGTATTATATCCTCTGCTTATGAAACGTACTGAAGAGAGCAGTGAATTCCAGGAGCATGATAATTCCGAGAACGAATTGGGCGAAAATGATTTTGTTCTTCCTTTTTCAGGCCAGATATGCAAGTAAGTTGAATCAAGGTAAAGATCGAGACAACGGACCTCCCCCAAGTGTCATAAATAAAAAAAATATTATTGGATTTCCTACAAATGTAAAATAACAGGGGGGAATGTTGGGGTTATTTTGGGTACTATTATAAATGTGCTTGAAATATTAATCATTATATGTGGAATATTAATCATTATATGTATATGTGAAATATTAATCATTATATGTATGTGAAATATTAATCATAATAAGCTTGACAAATGCGTAGTATAATTCTTACTGAAGGACACTTTCCCCTGCAGCTGGCTCTGAGGACATTTAATTGTTTTGCCCTGATCCGAGGACTATTGACTTGACAGCTCACCCAGTCCCGGGCTCCGAGGACTGTTGATCTGGGTTCGCAATGAAGATCTGTGAAGGACTCTTAAATTGCTTTAACTGGCATTCTGGAGCAGATGGCGATACAGACGCTCCCCTACTTACGAACGAGTTAGGTTCCGCGCGATTGTTCATAATTTGAATTTGTTCGTAAGTTGCTCAGTGCTATATTTTGTATTATAATTTCTGTTTAAGGCCTATATAAGTATATTGAAGGTTTATATACGTGCATTTGTATGTTTAAGGCTTGTATAAGTAACACACTGGTTGGTACTGAAAAAAACATTTAATAAAATGGAGAATACATACAGTACTGTATACATACATTAGAGAGAGAGAGAGAGAGAGAGAGAGAGATTTACTAGAAACTGGCCGAAAGAAGCTAGCTAATGACGATTGCAGTTTTCTTTTTTTCATCATAAATGATGCGGCAGCACTGTATGGCATCATTCAATTGATTTGCAAACTTTGTGCAACGTTCAATATTTGGGTCCTGCTGCTCGATCTTTATGTTTATAAATGGTACTGACGGTCGAACGATTCAAGTTGTATTCACGTGCAACGCTCACCACTTTCTGACGCGCATCAAGCTTCGTTATTATTGCCACTCATTCCAAATGAAATGGCTTGCTTCTTCCTTGCACCTCCCTCAAGCCTTTCGCTTTTCCCCAACCATATTGAATAATGAATGCACGAGATATTTAATGATACAAATGAAAAAGGTTCTTTGCGCACTGGCTGGAGATACGTTCACGCACTTCCGCATTGCAACGAACTGGGTAGAGGAAGGTAGATGCTGGGTGAGCTGAGCGCTCACAGCGCCAGGCGTTGGTATTAGCGGCGGAAAGAAGCACTACTCGGAAAAAGGCGTGCAATACAAAATCGAACTTACGACATTTTTCGACATAAACGCAATTTGCAGACATGTTTGTATGTGCCGTTGTTCGTAACTCGAATGTTCGTAAGTAGGGGAGCGTCTGTAATCAAATCGACTTCAGAAAATACTCGCATATTGTTTTAAAATAGTGTTGCTCGTTTCACCTTGTGTAAATTCTTATGCAGTTGTTTTTGGTTTCCGACCTTAATTGTTCTTTTGAAGACCTGATATGCAATTGTTGTTGCAGTTGTTTTTTGACCTTAATTGTGTTATTCGGTTAGCTTATGCAATTGTTTTGAATAAGATAACCTTAATTGTTTTGATTCTAATGGAACTAAATGGACAGAAGAGGATGTCTTTCTTTAGAATGATCCATGACCGAGACGAGTCAGGGTGGATTCTCACTTGCAAGTTAACGCTGGATTATGTGCTCTGATGTCTTTCTTTTATTAAAGTATATCTATTAATGAACCTATCAAAGGCCTTCTCTGCTGGCCTAAGAAATATTTGAATCACAGACTGATGTTAATTATATTTTGTCCATGAGTACTTATTAAATAATTCCAAATTGTCTGTCAGCTTCGTTTCATTGCTTTCCCCCTGGTTGCACTGCTTCCAGATGTGTGCGTTCATATTGAAGCACTTAACCAATCACATTTCAGCCATTATTTGTTGCCAGGGTCAGAAATCTGCCTCAAGGCCTTCAAAATCAGTTCTGCAGGCTCTGCTGCATAAAACAAGCATCGATAAAATTGTTGCTTTAACCAATCAGATTTCGAGGTGGCGACACCAAGGCCTTCTCGTTGCCGTAGGGGTACGCCATCACTTACACAAACTATGATTGGCTGGTGATAGAGTAGGTGGCCCAAAGCCAGAGCGAGCGAGCCAGAGCTCGCAAACTGTTACAACTGCTAGCAAGCCTGTTACAACCGGGAAAATGGTTTGTCCGCCACTTTCAGTTCGCTAACTACGAGCACTACTCCTGGCTCACGGGCTTCGACGAACACTGCAAATTGTAATGCTGGGAGTGCTTGTTATTTGCCACCGATCGACATGGTGTTTGGAGCAACACTGGATTTGCAAATTTGACTTGTTTAACCAAGGCAACAACGAGACACCAAAACACTGTCGGAAACTTACAAGCAACAATGGTGCTCTCAAAAACTTTTGGGGAAACCCGAGTGGAGTTACAGTTCAGTGAGCAAGTGCGTAGGGAAACGGAGCGCCACAACAAAAAGGTAAAGAAAAATAGGGAAATCTTCAAAAGTTTGATAGACTGTGTAAACTTTCATTTCGGGGACACGATGAAAGCGCTGCATCCCCAAACAAAGGAAATTATGTGGAACTTCTTTCTCTCATTGCTGAGAGAAACACAGATTTACATTACCACCTATCCACTAATAAAGTGTTTAGTGGCACGTCGGGCAAAATACAAAACAACCTGATGACTGCTATTGCTGAAGTGATGGAGGAAGAGATCAGAAGGAAATAAAAGTAATGTTTGTCTCTGTAATGTTGAATGAGTCTGTGCGGTGTGATGATGGATTTAAAGCACATCTGGATGATTTTGAATTTTCTTTTTTGCTTCACACATTTAATGGCATTTTTGAGCATTCAGACATGCTTTTTTCAATACGTACTACAGAACAACAAACTGGATGTACTGTTTTGTCTTGCAAGAGTAAAGGAGTTTCTTGACACCGTTGAACGCGAGAGGAGCCGATATGAGGAAAACTACGAGGCCACTGAACGCAGTGTGGGTGCGCCAAGCGCACGAAGAGATCAAGCGCAAGATTCTTGCATGCACTACCACCAACACCACGACAGAATTCTGGACAATATTATTTGCCAGACGTGGACCAGATTCCAAGAACACGAAAGACTGATGTTTCTCTCCCTCCTCGACCCACAGAAGTTTTGGGAATACCAGAAAACTTTCCGACATTCAGCCTTCTCCACCTTAACGCAGAGCCACAGTACACTTTTTCATCTGCCTCGGCTAAGAACAGAACTGATTGTAATGTATGCCACGGATGATTTTACAGGGAAATCTCCCACTGATCTCGTTGACTTCCTTCAGCAGAAAAATCTGAGTGAGAGCATGGGGCAGCTGTACACATTAGTGTGTTTGGCAGTGACCATCCCCGTGTCCACTGCTTCTGTCGAAAGGACATTTTCAGCCCCAAATAGAATCAAAACTTATGCCAGAAATACAACAGGACAGACTCGACTTTCAGCATTAGCTTTGATGGCGATAGAAAAATACTTCTTGATTGACCTGAAAAGCACATGTAATTTGTACAACAGAGTATTTGAAATCTTCTTGAGAAAAGAAAGGAGGATGTATTTTGTGTATAAATAAAAAAATAATTTTTGTTGAGTAAAATGTGTCTATTTTCCTAATAATATTTCGATTTTTAAGGTTTTTATTGATTCTTTTTTTACGTGTCACAACTGTAGCTGCAGTAAAGGTTTAATAGCCATAAAATACTTGATGAGGGTTGAATTGATTCACACAAAGCACTACTGAAGCCCTAGGTGTGAGATGCACATATATATATATATATATATATATATATATATATATATATATATATATACATATATATACATATATATATATATATATATATATATATATATATATATTCATATATATGCATTTTCTCGTAGCGCCTTCAACGTATCAATCCAACCCTCAAAAACTATTTTATGGCTATAAAACCTCTACTGCAGCTAGAGCTGCGACACATAAAAAATAATCAATAAATCAATGCACAAAAATGGGGTAAAATCCACTTCCTAGCAGCATTTCATGATTAAATACAAATACTGGAGCTTTTCACACATTAAAACCAGGCCAGGGGGGCTATTTTCCCGAGAAAAGACAGCGATAAACGTCAATGGCGTACGGGCAAACATTGCCCGAAAATGGGGTAAAATCGAGCCAAAAACAGCATTTATTGATTAAATACAAATACTGGAGCTTTTTAGACATCAGAACCGGGCCCGGAGTATCATTTCCCCGGAGTATCATTTCCCCGGTAAAAAGACAGCGATGAACGTCGATACGTCCATACGTGAAATGACAAAAAATTCACTAAAATTAGGTCAAATCCACTTCCTAGCAGCATTTATTGACTGAATACAAATACTGGAGCTTTTGAGACATTACAACCAGGCCAGGGGGGTGATTTCCTCGGGGAAAGACAGCGATTGACGTCAATGGCGAAATGGCAAAAATTAAACTGGGATAAAATCCACATCCTAGCAGCATTTAGTGATTAAATACAAACACTGGAGCTTTTCAGATATGGGAACCGGGCCCACAATTGAATTTAGGAATATAGCCATATTTTACTCACCAAAAATCCTTTTTAACTGTACACAATATCCATCCTCCTTTCTTTTTTCCTTCTTTCCTATCGCCATCGAAGCTAATGATGAAAGTCGAGCCTGTCCTGTCATATTTCTGGCATAGTCCGTTTTGAAAATGGCTTTAAATCAAAACAACAATATACTATTTGCCTGTGGAGATAAGTTAGCGGACTGAAAGTGCCGCACACACCATTTTCCCAGCTGTAACAGGCTTGATAGCTTCGGAGTTGACCGCCCTTTCTTAAAGATGTCCATTTTTTTTCTGGAAAATAGCTTTGTGAGAGAAATCTGCAACAGAATCCATTTGTTTTTGCCACTGTCGGCCATTGTGGCTGGAGTTTGCGATCTTTGGCTGCTTTGGCCCGCCTACTAGCCAGTCATAGTTGCTGAAAGCAATGACATGTCCCAGCCAGCAAAATGCCAATGCCTATGAAAAATCATTGTGGGGTTTCCAATTCGAAATCTGATTGGTTAAAAGCAACGTCTTGTTTAATGCAGCAGACCCCACAGAACTGATTTTGAAGGCTTTGAGGCAGATCTGATCTGGCAACAAATAATGGCTGAAATGTGAATGGTTAAATGCTTCAATATGAAAACACATCTGGAAGCAGTGCAACCATGGGGGAAAGCAATGAAAGGAAGCTAACAGACCATTTGGAATAATAAGTATTGATGGACAAAATATAATATGATTCAGATATTTCTTAGGCCAGCAGAGAAGGCCTTGAAGGCCCTGACGACCCGCCACTGATATCTATATATATCTATCTATCTATATATATATATATATATATATATATATATATATATATATATATATATATATATATATATATATATATATATATATATATATATATATATAACATTCAGACATTTCTTTTGTTAAAGAGCCTGACAGCTGATGGGAGGGAGGATCTGCGGATGAGGGTGCAGCAGTCTATTGCAGAAAGAGCTTTGGAGGGACTCCACAAAATCATGCAGGGGGTGGGAGGTGCTGTCCATGATGGTCATCATCCTGGCCAGCATCCTCCTCTCTCCCACTTTCTCTACAGAGTCCAGAGGACAGGCCAGAACAGAGCTGGCCCTCCTGACCAGCGTATTCAGCCTGTTCCTGTCCCAACTGACCACTGCATAAAACACTGTAGATGCCACCACAGTGTCGTAAAAGGCTCTCAGCAGTGTCCTGCAAATTCCAAAGGACAGTAGTCTCCTTAGTAGGTAGAGGCTGCTCTGGCCCCTCTTGTACAAGGCATCTATGTTTGTGGACCAGTCCAGTTTGTTGTTGAGGTGAACACCCAGGTACTTAAAATTTTCCACGATTTCAATGTCCGTACCCTGGATGTTCACCTGAGTGGTCTGTTGAGGATTCCTCTGAAAATCGATTACAATTTCTCTTGTCTTACTGGTGTTGATATAGAGGTGGTTTTGCCTACACCAGTCAACAAAGGCTGTGATGACTGCCCTGTACTCTAGGTTGTTCCCGTCCATCACTCGTCCAACAATAGCGGTGTCGTCAGAGAACTTCTGGAGGTGGCAGGTGTCTGTATTATGTTTGAAGTCTGATGTGAAGAGTTAGAAGATGAGTGGGGAGTTCACCGGAGTGGTCTGTTGGGGCTTTCTCTGAAAGTCGATCACCATTTCCTTTGGATGAAAAATTAGATTCCAAAGAAATCATAAATCGAGGGCGGATGAGTGGTTAGCGCGACGGCCTCACAGTGGGGGACCTGGGTTCAAATCCAGGTCGGTCCACCTATGTGGAGTTTGCATGTTCTCCCCGCGCCTGCATGGGTTTCCTCCGCGTACTCCGGTTTCCTCCCACATTCCAAAAACATGCATGGTAGGCTGATTGGACACTCTAAATTGCCCCTAGTTAAGGGTGCGAGTATGCATGGTTGTCCGTCTCCTTGGGCCATGCGATCGGCTGTCCACCGATTCAGGGTGTCCCCTGCCTCTGGCACGGAGACAGCTGGGATTGGCTCCAGCAACCCCTCGCCACCCTAATGAGGATAAAGCGGTTCAGGAAATGAGAAGAGATGAGTACTGTTCTACTTACAAAATTTTCAACTTACGAAAAAAGTTGTAGAACCAATTAATTTCATAAGTCGGGGTATAACAAATGACCCCACCAACAGCAGCAGCTAAGCTCCCTGAATTGAGTTTGATTGATTTAATAAGGGACAGCACATATGAATGAACATATTCATGTGAATGAACTTATATATGTAAATATGTAGGATTGTAGCCGAGGGCTGAAGGTGATTGGCGAAGAGGTTCAGATATGCGTGTTCACGTATGATAATTGGTATTTATTTCCAGATATGTGAGGAACAGAAAGAGAAGGTGCTTTGGCTGAATGCACTCTTTTAGAAGGGAACTACACAGTCACCTCTAGAGCCAGTCCTTGTTGATTTGTTTGGAGTTTTTGCACAAAATCTTGAAGTGGAGAAGGAGCTATGATGAAAGATTTTGTAAACTAAAGTGGCATCTACATATTTAGTAGTATTGTCCAAGTTCAGGAGTTTGTGTTTTTTAATATCTGAGAATGTTGGTGCGTTTTTGGTTTAATGTCCAATACTTTCAGAGCTTGTTTATTTATGGTTTCAATTGGTTTTAGTTTTGTTTTGCAGGCCGATGACCAAGTTGTTCAGCAGTAAGTCATGTGTGATATGATCATTGTGTCAACCTACAGTTTTGCCGTTTCTAATGGACCTAAAATTGGACAAATTGAATTTAATCTTCAGATCGGAGCTGCGGGCGCAAGGTGGTCAGTGCCTGTCGCAGCGGCAATCCCAGAACGCGCTGGTGGACATCAGTGGTGAGGGATGCCGCCAGGCTAAAAAAAGGAGTCCTATCGGGCCCTTTTGGCCCATGCGACTCTGGAGGCAGCTGACGGGTACCAGGTGACCAAGCGGCATGAATCATTCACGCTCACACTTATACCTGGGGCAAATTTAGAGTGTCCAATCAGCCTATCATGCATGTCTTCGGAATGTGGGAGGAAACCGGACCACCCAGAGAAAACCCACGCAGGCCCAGGGAGAACATGCAAACTCCACACAGGTGGACCAACCTGGATTTGAACCTAGGTCCCCCACTGTGAAGCCAACACGCTAACCACTCAACCGCCGCGGCACCCATATCGTTATTTCACCAATTTCGTCATACGCAGTTTCTGGGTGTGATGACAAGTAGGCTTTTTTGTGTTGTTGATGATGACAACAGGGCCTATGTCCGATTATTATTATTATTTTGAAATTGTCGCGGATGCATTGATTCTTACTTTACAATCTCGCTACATTCTACTGGCCTCTCCTTGGGTTTCTCATAAAAACCACTAAGCATGTTTCCTGATTCTCTCTTATGTACATTTGACCACCATTTTCCAAATGTGGATAAAGCAGCTTCTGTTTTTATCATCATGCCTCCCAAGAAAATTACCAGTGCGAATGAAAATAATTGGTCAGCGGGGAGGAGTTGATCGAGGGGCACAAAAACGAACTCTCAACTGTGGAGCTGAATGATCTAGAGTTAATGGAACACTCGGCAATGCAGGAGGAATATAACGAGAAGACGGACGAAGAGGAAGCAGCGAGCATTCCAACTACAAACATCAAAGAAACGCTGGAAAAATTTCACCTTTCTGTCTTCGTAGAAAAAAAACATCCCGAAAAAGTGTTCACGAGTCGGGCGATCGCCCACTTGGAGACGTTTGTTTGTCTCATTATAATAACATTATTAAAAGGCAATCATCTCTGGATAGTTTTTTTTCTCTCCAAAACATCCGTCAACTTGCATCTACAGATAGGGCAACTTAAACCCAAACAGGTAAGTGTCATGTTCGACTGCCTACGATGACATGTCTTTTCAGCAGCTGATTAAGCCAACGAGGTGGGGCAGGATCAGCACACCTGCACCTGATTGACACATCCGAAATCTAAGGACACGTGCCACAGCTGGCGGATTGTCCAGACTTTGACGTTTGTATTGTTGTTTTTGTACTTTGAAAACCTTAGTTAATTCGCCGACTCGGTCATGCTGTTTAGTTGTACTTTTGATCCTTAGTTTATTCGCCAAATCAATCGCGCTGTTTTTTGTTATCTTTTTGATACTCGCGTTTTTTGGCTTGCTTCCTTTGTTCAATAAATTCTAGTTTTTGTGAATTGAATCTTTCCTTGCTCAGTTGTTGTGGATCCATCTTTAATTGGCTTGCTGATTCACAACAGTAAGAACCAGTAGCGAAAAATAAAATGGGGAAAAAATTAAATTCCAAAGACATCATAAAACGTTAATGCTTGTTGTTGATTAATGTTGTTATTAGAATTTTTAATTTTGTGTTTATTAGATGTGTTCAGGTGTTTGTGTGCTCTGTCTCTCTGTTGTCTATTGTTAGCTTCCTCTTGTTTACATGCGTTTTAACAGATTTTAGATTTTTCATGCTTGTTACTCATTTAAGATTCAATTGGAGTAATTTTTATTCATCCCATACTCGGGAAATTCACTTTGTTGCAGTAGCAAGACAGTAGCAAGCACAGGCAGAGGAAAAGACATTGTAGATCTGGAACCACATACTGGATGTCCACAAGGTGGGGACCTTCTGCAGATTGAGACTGAAAATATGCAGAATCACTCTTCCAACCTGACCCACACGGTCCCTCAGTGGTCTGGAGCCGAGGCCATCAGGACCAGTAGCCTTCCTTGCCTTGATCTTCTTAAGGTGTCCTATCACTTGATAAACAGTAGCGGAGAGGCCGGTGGGGGAGGTGAATCACATAATACAACACTCCCGATACTAGAAGCTAATAGAAAAAAAAAGATTGCCTCTCACACATGACGGATGGAGTCGAGTCGTAAAAACATTAAAGTAAAAAGTATAAAGTACAAAGGAAAGTATTAAGAAATATTAAAATGTAATAAAAAACAGAAAAAAAGCTGTGTAAAAACAGAAAACGAGTAAGAGCGGAAAGAGCTACTGCCCCCAGCTGTCGCTTGAGCGGCACCATCTTGAAAAGATAAGATACACGATATTAATACATCATTTTCTTATCATTTTCGTGTGTTTCTCACATCTTTCATACAAATTTAAGACACTTTGACCTAAGGGTTTTTGGTAGTTGTGTGAGGACCGTGGAACGAATTAAACAATTTACATATAAAGTACTGCTCTACTTATGAAATTTTCAACTTACGATAAAAGTTCTGGAACCAATTAATTTTGTAGGTAGAGGTACAACTGTATTTTTCTCTGCCCAAGAAATTGGTTTGCAGTAATTTCTGATTACACAAAAAAATAAATATTGATTGTAATAGATTTAACTGTGATAAATGTGTCAAAGATTTAATAATTGTGAAGTGCAAGTTCTTCCGTAGGATGACATTTATAGATATTAAGAAATAGAAGGAAAGAAGCCACTCGACTTATTTGGTTTGGCTGCAAGGAAGAGGACTGCATGGGACAATTCTCATTAGCGTTCTGAGCCATTGCTTCCATTCTCCTTTTTATTGATGAAAAAGGGGACCCTAGTTACAAAACAGGTGTCTGCCTCTGAAGGATTAGGGAGCAAGCGGGGACGACACCTTATGAACTTGTTGTCTGTGTTTTTGGATGTGGGTGGAACATTAGTACATGTGTGTTAAAACATCTCTTGTAGCAACACGTGTAGCAATATATGATTGAGTAATATTCTGTAGCAACTTTGGTGAGTTCACCACTTTTCGTTCATCTGCAATGCAAAGCAAGTCACAGCAAATATATAATAATCACAATCAAAGAGAGTACTGATGAACATAATACAGTGGTACCTCGACATACAAGTGCCCCAACATACGAGCAATTTGAGATACTAGAGGTAAAATTTCGAGCAAATATTTATCTTGAGATATGAGAAAATTTTGATATACGAGCATACAGCGGACGCGAGAGGCTGCTCATAAGAACATCATGGGCACTGTGTCTCTCCCTGCAACTCCCTCGTGTAATGCATACCTGTCAACCTCTGCCGATAACTGCCCTCATAAATGATTATTGATTCCCCTTAAAAACCCCAAAAAAACCTTACAAACACCGTACGACTCGTACGGTGTTTGTAAGGTTTTTGGGGGGTTTGTAAGGGGAATCAATAATCATTTATTAGGGCAGTTATCGGCAGAGGTTGACAGGTATGGTGATGTCTACGAGTACTGGGCGGAGCGTTGCATTTTTTTCAGTGTTTTTTTTCCGTTAGACAAAGCGAATGGCGGATCGATCGCTAATACGAGAGCAGAATATACTACTCTTTGGCAAGTGGTCGTGCGTTATCCTATTGTGAGGACATGTGTGCATCATTTTCAGAATATTTTGAAGGAAAAATCAAACAGCCCTCGATAGGTGGCATCTGAAAGTCAGGGTGGAGGCGGGGTTAATAGAGCCAACCCGGGAGAAGAAAGGTATCAAAATTTAAAACAAAATTAGAATTAAGTTTAGCGTAAGGTTAGATTAAATTTATTTTTGAGTGTGTCTGCATCGTAATCCAAGTTCATTTAAATTTGTTTGTTATGTTATGAGCGCGTTGCCATGCAAAAAGTCCCCCCTCTCTGTCCCTCTCTCTCTCCCCTCCGAGAAACCCGTCTAATTTTAGTACTATTAAACACATTTTAGTACTATTAAACCATTAGTTATTTGTTACTTTGTTAATAGATGGTGAATTAGAACAAATAAAAATGTTTTTCCAATCCAATATCCTGTTTTTGGTGTTTTCTCAGAGGGTTGGAACGAATTAATTTGATTTAGTTCATTTCTATGGGAAACGTTCATTTGAGTTACGAGTAAATCGACATACGACCTCAGTCCGGGAACGAATTAAGCTCGTATCTCGAGGTACCACTGTAATGTCCTAATTACTAATGTAAGAAGAAGGAAACTCCTAGAAACTACAATAGGCAAAAGACTTACATGTGTTCACTTGTATTTGAAGATTCTTTAACAAACTGACTGGACGTAGAGGAGAGTTTCATGTTTGCCTGTGTGTTGTATAGAAGTCCTTCACAGCTGAGCTCTACTTTATTCTTCCTCATTTGACTGGAGGAAGAATACAGCTCTTCTGTGTTCTTGGAGGCATGACACGAATGTCAGCATAATGCAAAACAGGTACACTATTTGCAGTACACTATGATTTAGTTAGTCTCCTTACCTCTGGCTGTAGTACTTTTATATCAACCAACAAAGAGGCTAGTTCTAAGTTTTCATTGTAGCCGTTCTTCAAAGGCACCGAGCGATAACCTTAAAAATAAAACATTTAAAAAGGTCACAACTATTGTTATGAATTATTTGATATAACAATTATTAACTTAAAGGTTTGTTTACCAAAGTGCTAGCCACTAATTTGATCATTGTGTCTGGGCAGAGACATTCATTGTGTGAAAAACAGCAGGTAACTCTGGGTGTTTGTTGTATAAACAATTTATCTGTGTTCTGGCAGTTTTGAAGCTTTTACTAAATTGATCGTTCCTGGCTTGTCTAGACATCCTAAACAAATGTTTGGGTTAACTCCCACTTTGGGCTTTAAGAAATGGAGTCAGAGCAAGAATCTCGCCTTTTCTTGAGCTAATAAAGAGAAGGTCATGGAAGCTTCAATAATGTCTTCCCTATATTTTTGTTAACACTTGTTTCACCAGATCTTTCAGAAAAAAGAAAAGAACATCCCACACTATCAACATAACACATCTAACACATATTAAATTGCTTCAAAATCTTATGAACAAAAAGATCCCATTGTAAGGATTGTAAGGATGGATGAGCAGAAGACAATTGACTGATACGTACTATCTTTGAGATCTACCGATGGCAATTGACATATTAGCACCACTGTTCTACTGGGAAATGCCATTTTAATAGCCGAGACATTTGGGACATGATGAGAGATGTCAAAATGCAAAAATCATTGAGCTGAAATCCAATACACGGGCTGTGTGATTGCACAGCATGCGACGACATGCATTGCGCTTTGCGGTACTCGGATGATTCGCCTAAAGACGTTTCGCTGCTGGACGTTTGACAGATGGACAGGTCGCCGAATGGACGTTCCACCGAGAAGGTTGGGCCCGGACGGAGGTTTCGCCGAAATGGGATTTGCGCACACGCCCCGCTCCCGGATAGTGTGTACAAGTTTTTCAACCTCGGCCCGTGGGCCATATACAGCCCGTTAGGATTTTTAATCTGGCCCGCCGCTGGCGTTGTCCAAATTATAGTAAAAATCAACGATTCATTTCCCTTTGCCGCTCATCACTCTCAATTTATTAGTCTACCGTCAATGGCAGCCCGGGAATAAGCACTCTTGGGCGGGCATGTCAGCCCGGGAATAAGCACTCTTGGGCGGGCAGATGTAGAAGAACCGAGCCGTGAAATGACAACAATTGGGTCAAATTCATCCTAAAACAGCATTTAATGATCAAATACAAATACTGGAGCTCTTTGGACATTAGAACCGAGCCCAGGGAAGTGAATTCCTCGGTTAAATGCTGCGAAGATGTCGCGATAAGGCAAAAAAACGTCTATATACGTCCATTCGCCAAACGGGTCAAAATGCTCTCAAATTCGGTCAAATCCAGCCGAAAACAGCGTTTAATGATTAAATACAAAGACTAGTATTTGTATATACATTACTAGTATTGTATTTTATACTAGTATTTTATTTAAAAGAAGACAGGAAATTCACATATTCTTCGTCGTTTTCCTTTTTTTTGGCTTGGTATTGCCATAGGTATCGTGTATACAGACTAGATATCCGATGCGCGTTGTGAGGCAACAGAGCTAGACGTCGTCGCTTTTCGGCCATTTTAAGAACAGGGCCATTCGCCAAACGGCTCAAAATGCTCTCAAATTCGGTCAAATCCAGCCGAAAACAGCGTTTAATGATTAAATACAAATACTAGTATTTTTATATACAATACTAGTATTTGTATTTAATCATTAAACGCATTTTGAGCCGTTTGGCGAATGGTCGTTCTGCTACATCTGCCCACCCAAGAGTGCTTAATCCCGGGCTGACATCCCCCCAAGAGTGCTTATTCCCGGGCTGCCATTGACGGTAGACTAATAAATTGAGAGTGATGAGCGGTAAAGGGAAATGAATCGTTGATTTTTACTATAATTTGGACAACGCCGGCGGCGGGCCGGATTAAAAATCCTAACGGGCCGTATATGGCCCACGGGCCGAGGTTGAAAAACTTGTACACACACGATCCGGGGGCGGAGCGAGCGCGCGAATCCCGTTTCGGCGAAACCTCCGTTCAGCCGAACGGCCGTTCGGCCGAATGACCGTTCGGTGGAACGTCCATTCGGCGACCTGTCCGTCTGTCAAACGTCCGTCGGCGAAACGTCTTTAGGCGAATCATCGGGCCACGGCGCTTTGTATGTGCATATTTGCTTGTCCGATGGGAACCAATGGCTTTTCTGGTTAAATCTATGCAGAGGCATAGGATTTTGTAGGAATTAATTAAATTTCCATCTCTCTCACCCTCTCTGTCCCAATTGTTGTCACGATAAAAAAAGTTATCGGTAGCTATCGATAATTATCGCGATAATTATCACATATTTTTTCTCTGAAATTTGAAACTTCAAAGTTCTGTGTATTAGTAAATGAATGACTTTACTCATTACTGTGATCCTTCACTACTTCACAGCTTCAACATTTGCGGCTTCAGTACATCGCGTTTTTTTTATCTTAAGTATAAAAAAGTTCATTAAAATGTCAAAATCCACACTGAATCCCGCAGGCGGAAGATGGGACAAAAGATGGCTGAAGTCAGAGCTCCGCTTTTTCTTCAGCGCTGAATTGAGTGGCAATCAGAAGCAGAGAAGAACAATGATGTGCCAAATATTATCTTGCCCATTCCTGTTTTGTTGCGAGGGAATTTCGCATCGCCTGTGGAGAAGGAATACCAAGCCTAGTCCAGCTTTGTTTGGATTTTGAGCCACTGTTGAAAATGCCATCTAAATATTTATGTTCCTAGATATGCTAAAGGTGCAGCATGCCTTTGCAGAATAAATGAATCTACACTGTGGGGTTCTTTTGTGCATAATTCACGTGGTAGGAACCATGTTAATGTGATTGGCTTCTGCTGAGCGGTTAAGAGGGAGACACATGGGAAGTGAACGCTCTTCCCCTCTGGAGATGGGTTTTTGCATGTGAGAGGTCTGTATGCTGAGAATAAATAAAAATAAATGTTTTCTTGTGTGGTCTAAGACACACCGCCTCTGAGGAATAAAAAAATGAACCAGCATTATGAGAGATTTACGCCGTAGATACGAACGTGAAGCTAGCATGACGAGGAGGTCAACACAATAACCCTAACCACAGCCCCCAACTGTTGAGGACATCGTAGAATTGATTCCATGGGGGAGCAAGGAAAGCGGACAACAATGAATGAGGATGAAGAACGTGGTCTGCCTTTATTTAAAACATATGCTGGAGATCTTCAATATGGCACGCAGTTTGCAACACCAGTCCAGGAGATTAATGACAACGTGGCCGGAGCAATTGAATTTGGCAATTTTCTTGAGAGTGTCATGTACTTGTACAACAGCATATTTGTACAAGAAAAGAAACGGCGGTCACCGTGTTCCTTGTGTGCCGTAAACCTCTCGCAGAAAGAAGCTCCACCTGCTGCCCCTACGGCGCCACTTGAAGATTCCATTGATGATCCAATGCCTCTCGAATCTGACGAATAGGGCTTGGACTAAAGCTCGCAATAACCTGCTTTTAATATTATTCAAATCAACCGCTTTGAATACAATACTTCAAGTATGTACTTTTTTGACCATTGTACTTGTAGTTTTGTATAGGCGTGAAAACGTGGTATGGTATGTATCATAATAATAGGGGTGATCCTAAACCGTGGTTTTGCGATTATCGTGGCCATGTTTGGTCTACATTATATCCGATATTCGAGTTCGTGTTCCTTGTGCGCCAAAAACCTCTCGCAGAAAGAAGCTCATCCTGCTGCCCCTACAGCGCCTTTTGAAGATTCCATTGACGAGCCAATGCCTCTCGAATATGATGAAGAGGGCTTGGACTAAACCTCCCAAAAACCTGTTTTTTAAAAATATTATTTGAATCAAGTGCTGTGAGTACAATACTTCGAGTATTTACTTTTTTGATAATAGTAATTGTTTACTTGTATTTTTGTATATATATATTGGTATGTATCGTAGTAATAGGGGTGATCCTCCGTCGCGTTTTTTTTTATTATTCCGGTCATGTTTGGTCTACATTTTTTGCGATATTCGAGGATTACGGTATTACATTTAAAAAAACAACTAGATTACTTTATTTAAAAAAAGAATATAAAATGTGATGATTTCAAAAAGCGTATTTGTTGTTCTGTCACGCAATAAGAGATAAGACAACTCCATCCGAATACTATCAAACGTGATGAAGAATAAAACCTGCTGAAAAGTGATGAAGAATAAAACCTGCTGAAAATTTAAAATCTTTTTTTATTGGCAAGCGGTCTATTTTCACAAAAAGAAACATATAAGTCTACCTTACATATTACCATTTCAAATAAAATAAAACAAGTTAACATTTCCCCCACCCCTGATGAGTCATCACCTTATCGTAGTGGTGGGGTTTGTGTGTCCCTGTGATCCTTGGAGCTATGTTGTCTGAGGTCTGGTGCCCCTGGTAGGGTCACCGATGGCAAACTGGTCTGAGGTAAGGGACCAGACAAAGCATGACTCAGAAACCTCTTATGATGAGCAACATTATTGGACGACGTCTTTCTTCCCTCACCCAGATGCGGGTTACCGGAGCCCCAATCTGGAGCCAGGCCTGAAGGAGGGTGCAATGGCGAGCGCCTTCACCCATGGGGCCCGGCTGGGCACTGCCCGAAGAGACGACGTGGGTTCCCCCTCACATGGTTTCACTACCTGTGAGAGGGGCCAAAGAGGTCGGTTGCGTTGACAGTTGGGCGGCAGCCAAAGGAGGAATCCTTGGCGGACCGATCCGGGGCTGCAGAAACTGGCTCTTGGGACGTGGAATGTCACCTCTGTGGTTGGGAAAGAGCCTGAGCTAGTGCGTGAGGTTGGAGAAATTCCACCTCGACATAGTCGGGCTCACCTCTACGCACAGCTTGGGTTCCAGTACCACTCTTCTCGAGGGGGGTTGGACACTCTTCCACTCTGTAGTTGCTCACGGTTAAAGGCGCTGAGCGGGTGTGGGCATACTTCTTGCCCCCCAGCTCGGTGCCTGTATGTTGGGGTGTACCCCGGTGGACAAGAGGGTAGCATCCCTCGGTCTTCGGGTGGGGGGACCGGACCTAAGTGTTGTTTGTGCGTATGCACCAAACAGCAGTTGAGAGTACCCACCCTTTTTGGAGTCCTTGGAAGGGGTGCTGGAGAGTGCTCCTTCGGGGGACTTCAATGCTCACATGGGCACTGACAGTGAGACCTGGAGAGGAGTGATTGGCAAGAACGCCACCCCTGATCGAAACCCGAGTGATGTTCTATTGTTGGATTTCTACGCTCATCGTGGATTGACAATAATGAACACAATGTTCAAGCCTAAGGGTGTCCATATGTGCACTTGGCACCAGGACAAGCCGCAGTTCAGAGGTGAAGAGAGGGGTGGAGCTGTCAACCGATCACCACTTGGTGGTGAGTTGGCTCCAATGGTAAGGGCAGATGCCAGAGTGGCCCGGGAGACCCAAACGTTTCATGAGGGTCTGCTGGGAACACCTGGTGGAGTCCCCTGTCAAAAGGAGTTTCAATTCCCTGAGGCGCATTCCCATGAGAGGAAGCAGAGTCGCATGTCTTGGACAGGGTAGGCTAGGTGTTCTTCTGCATCTCATAATCGTTCATTTTGGCTGCGTGTTATTCCTTTCACTTTCATGCTCTTTGTGTGTCACTCTATAGCTATCACTGCTAATTGGTTAGCTGTTCCTCACCATCTTTTACGTCTCCTGGACATTGGTATGGAACTAGTTCTCACGTCGTATCAGCGCCTCCGTTCTTTTCGGTGTGCGGGTGGTCGTTTGTGTCTATGTGTGCCCTATGGCTGACTGAAAACCATTCTAGGGTGTAGCCTGCCTTTCGCCCGATTTCAGCTGCGATAGACTCTAGCAACCCCTACGTGGATGCACGGTACGGAAGATGAATCTTAATTTGTATGTTTTGTGGGGGAGAGGCATCGGATTAATTTTGGGAATTGGAATACATCAAAAAACCTTCATTGGAGAGAGAGAGAGAGAGAGAGAGAGAGATGGAGAGACAGAGACAAAGACAGAGACGGAGAGGGCGACAGAGAGAGCGAAAGAGAGAGAGACAGCGAGAGAGAGAGAGTTTAAAGTTTCTTCTCACCTGAACAGATACCTTTAACTGGAAATGTGGCTTGAGCAAGGAAGTTGGGATCTGAAAACATGTCTTCCTCATTCACCACAAAGCGCAGGAAAGTGAGCTCAGGTTCGTACACTTTAAAACACACAGGCTGTGTTGTGGCTTTCCACACTGGGTTCAGACCATTATCCCCTACAAACATCACAACGACAGACACGCTGTATTTTTAACCGTTGTCATATATTTTGTATGTCTTAATATATCCTAATTAAATACATCCAATTTATCGTTGCCTACTATAGACCGTGGTCTTTGACTTTGCTTCAGTTTGACCACATAGTTCAATCTCCACAAAAGGACTGGAAATCGAACGTCCAAGCTTTGGCAGGTGTCTGGCAGCAATTACCTGCAAAATATAGAGTAAAAGCTAAATTAAGCTCAGTTAAAACTAATTTAAATTCACGTCATCGTTATCGTGCCCGGGTGTGTGAATCTTTTTAAAAAATTTGGGTCATTGTAACCTAAAAACGTCTGCACCCACAATGTGAGGCTGTACAATTATATTTTAGTAAACGTAGATGTTTTTGGGGTAATGATAAAAATTAACCACCAAAATGAAAAATATGTGCACACTCTTAAAACTGAGGATGGGCCTGTTTTCAGAATTAATCAATCCAACCAACATCCTTTAAAATGTTATGATCGCCTCGGTTGCAAAGCAGAGGGGGACTCAGGCGCTAGAAGGCAGGCAGACAAGGGAAAGTGCTGACGCACAAACGTAATGTTTTACAGGAAAACAACAACAGAATAAACCTTACAAACTAAAAACTGGTAAAAATAACAAAGAAAAACTGAATGGGGAAGCACGGGTAGATGCACAAAGACGAAAACCAACATAACCGCTGTCAGAAAATAATTGCACGCCCGACCGACAAAGACAAGGGGTTTAAATTAACAGACAGGGGTTGATGACAATCACAAACACCCAGGTCACATAAAGGAAGAAGAGCCAGAAGGACACAAGTAAAAACCACCAAACCCCAACAAAACATGACACAACATGCCTGTGATTCACCACTAACAGAAATCAGACTTTTTAATAGGCCTTTGCTGATATTTTTGTCATCACATCCATAATACCAATCAGGGATAGTGAAAATCTAAAACATTTTGTTCAAAAGCTAATTTGTATATGTCAGGCGAGCCTACGAGACACTTGAATGAATACTCATTACTTGGGTTAAGAAAGAGAAATGCAGAAATATTTTTAGCATGAGAAAATCATTCTGTGAAATGCATTTATTTGATTATGTGATCAACATACCCTAATTATAATGTTGTACTTGACGTCTTTCTTTGCCTGGTGAGGGTCATAGCAATCAGAACGCATGAGTTCCGGTTGCAAAACGTAACCAGTACGTCCATTTATACTGAACAGAGCATGATTCATCTGGGTGTATTTATCTGGAGGGATCATATAATTCAATAAATTGTTAATTGGTTTAAATTTTAAAATTATATTTACATTTAGTATTTTATGCAAATACATTATTGATATACTTCTCGAAGAAAGAAAGAAAACTACCAAAATGAGTGTGTTTGTTGGAGTAAATATTTTTTGTTGTTGAAATAAAAATTCTTGGCAATAACCCCTTTAAGAATTGGAAACTTGTTTGATTCCACTTTGGTACATGGTGCGAAATTTGTAATAAATGTGTTCTTGTGTGAAGAGCCACAAAGCTCAGAATTTGAATTGTTTTGTAAAACCAATAACAAAGAAATAACATTAAAAAATAGTAATAAATGTAACTCAATAATTCATATTTCAGCTCTCACTCTTGCAGTTTGGCTGAGAACGAGAACTTGTGTTGCCTCACAATCAGCCAGTTCTCCTAATACGGATGTGCGTCTCATTGGCACAAATGGTGCTTATTTAAAAAAATATGGAAAACAGTGCTATCAAACAATTGCCTATTTGAAATATGCTCATTGACATGAAAAGGTTTTATACAAATCTTCAAAATCTTGTTTTTGACTTACAGATTGTTTTGCATGAAACAGTGGAAAAATAAAATAATTTTCATGGAAGAAAACAACATTCACAGTAATAGTTTTAAAAACATTAGTGACCATGGCTTTTAAAATTTTACAATGTTTAGCTTAAACCAAAATATAATAATCACCTGGTGTCTGAAAGTTAAGAGCCACCATCTGACAGCCATTTTCCCAAAGAGGGTATGGGTCATAGTTGGAGGACTCCACACGCTGGCCTTTAGGATAGATCCGACTAAGAGCCGTCTGATTGTACTGCAGGAAACTCCTGGAAAGGCTCTTTCCAGGTGTCTTATTCTCTACAAAAGAGCGGACTTCTTTGCAGTTGTAGTAGTCTGCAAAAACAGGAAAGTTTATGATTTTCACACTATGCATGCAGTTCATGAAATAATACTTTTTAATAACTTCATGAACTGTTGTTTGCAACTTTCTATAGTAGCACTGCTGTATTATTGTCTAATGCCACTAAACTAAAATGATTCATTTTGTAGCTAGTGACCATATGGTGGAAATACATTTTCCACATTTTTTTAAACTGCATGCATTTACCAAAACGATCCTTGTCCTTGCTCCGTGGCTGGCAGTAGACCACAAGATCTGACATCTCGATAGCCACCTCTGCTTTCTTTTCCACTTCCTCTTGCTTCTTTATCTGAGGTTGGACAAAAATATCACTTATTTGCACAGTTGTACATCTACTTACGAAAATAATTGGTTCCAGAATCTTTTTTGTTTTTTAAACTTGAACTTTTTGTAAGGAGAGATGTGCTTTATATGTACATTTGGATAAAAGATGTGAGAAACAGACAAAAATGAAAGAAAATGATAGGAAAATTATTTATTAATGCAATTAAATGAATCACACAAGTGACGAACCCCAGACGTTCACAAACCTAGACTACTATCATCAAAAAGGAGAGGGTGGCATGGGGCCTGGAGGAAGGCAAGCACGCTGTCAAAAACGTGAATCAAACCTGAATGTCCATAACAAAAAAAATCCAGGCGGGGAGGGCGCAGTGGGGCTTCGAAACATAGTCCGGCCGGTCCGGCAGTTGTCCAGTATGGCCCATGAGGAAGCGCCGAGCTGGCTGGTCCGGTGGTCATCCGGTCGAAGACCGCCCCACTTCTCCTGCCTCGCCGCGGTTCTCACCGGCACCTCCAGGAGAATGGCGTAGCCTGACCGTCGTCCTCCTCCGTGACACTGGAATAGTCTTGCCACTGCGCCTCTCCAAAAGAAACCAAGGCAATTTCCCGGTCGTTAGCTGGCGCCAGGTAACACCCCTACCTGAGTTCACCCAACGGCCACCACGCGGTGATCCACCGTAGATGGCCAGATGGGAAACCCTGCAGGGTTCTGTGGAAAAAGTGTCTGGGTGATAACGCTCCGGGGGAGAGCAACGAAATCCAAATCGGGCGAGGAAGTCACTGTCCGAGTTCGAGTCCAACAAATTTGTCAGCTCTGGTCCTCATAGTCCGAAAAATCAGAGTCCACATCAAGGTAACAAGGTCAATTGGCGGAGGGCGAAGAAGGTTGGATAGTCTCTCATGGTCGGGAGCACAGGAAGGTTGAGTGGGGGAAGAGGATAATAGCATTCACGGCTTCCCACTGGTTACATGGCTTGTTCGGATCGTTCTGTAAAGTGCAGCATCGAGCGTACAAAGTAGAAGGACCCAAACACAGGGAAGCAACCAAGGACGTGGAAGGAGTGTTCTAACAAAAACTTTAATGTCTTAGTCAGGAGGGGTGTCAATAAATAACAAGGACTTATAATAAAATAACAAAACCAAACCTGACATAGAAGACATGGGGAAACGAGGAACATGAAACATGGCATGGCAACATAGCGTAATGCAGACAAAGCAGACGAGCCGACAAAGACTGCAACACAAGACTTAAATAGACAGAAAGGGGTTGATTACAAAATACAAACACCTAAACACAAGAGGGAAGGGAAACCATAAGGGGCACAATAGGCGAAACGCATACAATAATCACACGGACAGCACACACACGGAGAACGCACACACATCCATCCCAAAAACCCATGTACACATAACAAATAAAGAGGACATGCCAAGGAGTCCTTGGCTTCATTAGCGTAACAATGCTAGTAGGTGGGTTTGCCTTGCAATATCATTCAACCGCACACCACTTTCTAAACTTCTGTTTTTCGATGAAAAACTGGGCCATCTTATTCATTTTATTTGCACCAATAATTTGTAATAAAGAACTTTATGACGACAAACGACGGTCAAAAGAGTGTTGCTGTTCTGGGAGACCAAGCAGAAGTAGAGCAGGCCATAATAATGCTACCAGGACGTGATCCAAGGGACATAGCTACAACTTTAAATGATGATTTTATAGAGTCCATTAAAGAACTGACACCTAGAAATCTCTCAAATAGAATGTCACCCACCACAACCACTAAACCTCAATGAACCCATTCTTAATCGAACATAGTTTCACAGTCACAAGTTGAGAAAAACTCACTTATTTATGCCTGCCATTGCTCGCTCAGGGCGCCGCCATCTTACCTTTTACCGGTAGTTAATCATGCTTTGACTGTCCAGACCAAACAGGCCACCAGGCTTGACTAGTCTCAGTCTTGAACTGTCAAATACCACACAATCTCTAGCACAGTCTGATGCTTTTGGTCCAACTTATAGGAACCACTGCAGTAGAAGTTTCCAAATACATTATTTCCCAAGGGATAGTAAAGGAAGTGGTAGCATTGTGTGGCAGAAAAACATTGTCTGAGTGGTACTCATTTCCTTTGGAATGTCATCTCATATGCATGCTGAGAAGTCAATTCTCATAGGCTATGTAATGTCAGTTGATAGTCTTCCTCGTTTTAGTCTTACTCGTCATTTGATCGTTCCAAACTGTTGTAAGAAGGCTGAGTCTTCCCCAAAACGTTTTTTGTTTCTTTCAATGAATATGGAGACCACAAATACCACATGGATAGAAATATTATCACTATACCCAATGACACTACCCAACAATCTATGGAACTTTTCAGCGATGCTGGAGTAGCCATTTTGGTCAGTGACTTTGGTATTAGTCCCCTTTTATCTTATCTATAGACTTATTGTCTTCTGTGTCTTTAAGCGTTTCACTTCAGGTAATGTAATCTTACAATGTGAAAGATGTATCCAAGTCCCTCTGTCTGCTATTTTCAAAGCTGTCTGTGTGATTAGCAGCACTTGGTAGGGAGCTTCCCACTTTGGGTCATGCCAGTGTTTCTTTTTTTATGCTGCGGCTGAGCATCCAGTGACCTGGCACCACCACTGGTTGATCTTGCTCCTGTTGAGAAACACATTCTCCTTCTGGTAACTTAAGTTCCTTTTCTCTGATGTTGTTTTCATGTAATATGCCAAATTAGCTTCATCATCCAATTCCCATTGTGTAGTGAATAATGGTAATTTATATGGTACCCCAAACATAATTTGATAAGGTGTCAACCCAGTTGGTGTTTGACGAGAGATGCCATTCCCACCGTTGAGACATGAGTTTTCCCATGGCTCAATATAACCACCCATCTAAACAAGTTTTTGTGTAAAATTGTTTGTTTCATGAGAATGAATAAAATAAAGCTGTAAGTAAGTTTTATTAAGAAAATTAGGATTGAGCAAATGTACAATAAACAGGGGCAATGATAAGTTTAGTCAGTATTATTGTCATATGTGTATCATGTATCAGTGTTATCCTACATTTACTACCACCATATATGAATGTTTCATCAGCGCTGAAGCTTGCATACAACATCTTTCCGCTTGCTGTGAACTCATCTATGGGGACAGACCTTTGGATACCCTTTCTATCTACTGGGCAGGAGTGAGACATTCTGGGAGGCTGTCCAGGACCTAGGAGAAGCGATTCCAGTAAAAGATGTGATCTCAACGATTGTTTACGCCAAAAGACTGAGACTGTTTGATGGAAACCAGATTCTCTGATTTGGAGAGGCCACACCCACATCTCTTTGTTGTACACACACATTCATATTGTAAGCAATAATAGGGGACCACAACTTGAAAGAATATGGAAGAACCACGAAAAAAGATAGAAGCGGTGCTTCCCCTCACCAGAAAAAGAGTGTTGTCTATCCTTGTTTCGCACGTTTTTACAGGTGTCAAATTGGTGAACTTGACACTAGGATTTTTTTTTTTAATTGGCTTAAAATACATGATTGATAATTATTGTTTTTCCACTCTTAACATGCACCTACATAACTCAAGTTTGAGTGAAATACTAGTAGTATTGATGACTGATGACAAATGATGTTATTGTTGGCTGCTAAAAGACAATGAAAGAGGTCATTGTCCAATCATCCAGGAGTTGTCCTTTCTACAATTGAACATTTAAAAATATATACGATGCCTGTTGACTTCAGGAAACAGATATGTAACAAGGATGCAATTTGTATAAAAGGTCATGCTGTGGAATGTGGACAAAACTATATCTTGGGATCACTACTACAGTAAACTTATCTTTGTTGAGTCTAGGTACGTATAAAAAGATCAATCAGTGCCTATGCTGCCTTAGAAAACTGTCCCCTGCATGTTGAGAGAAAGCTCCTCACTATGATTTACAGATAGTTTTTTTGAGTCTAGTATCTCATTTAGCCAGGTGCTCTGGTTCGGTAACCTGCCTCTAAAAAAAATAAAAACACAATAAATCAGATTTTAACAATAGGGCAGTCATAGCTCAAATTAGAATCTGTCTACAGTTACAGAGAACAGCAATGCAGCCAATTTGGTTAAGCTTAAAACTGAAAAAGAATATTTCAACATTTCTCATCTAAATATTTAAGATAGAAATACTTGCCCCTTGCTCTTTATTGAATTGCTTGCTAATTTCTCTTTGAGTGATGCCCCATGCCACTTTATACCATTCATACAGCTCCTCCAAAGACTCTGCAGCCAAGTCAAAATGCAGTTTGTCCTCTTGTATATTCTGCAGTGTCAGAACATGTAGCTTTCCGTTTTTACCATTTTTTACTGAAAATAGAGGACATTTAGGAATTTTAGTCTTTAGATTATATCCATTACAAATTAATTCACAATTGATTAAAGTGGATTTTAAATCTTGCTTTAGTACAATTTGCTGCCTCCCTCTATATTTCTAAATTATTCCACATTAAGTTGGCAAGTTATAAGAAGGGAAAATACATTGTACTCACAGTTTTGTATGTTGCATTTGGAGATATCCACCACACCCTTACATAGTTCGCCCAAAGGATTGTCTTCTATTTCCTATTTTAATTTAGGTTAGAAACACATCTGGCATTGCATTGGTCACTTAAATTATGATTTTAAACGTTTTTTTTACCTGGTGTCCCATATCAAGTTTTGCATTGTAAGACACTTCCGCAACATAATTGGATGGAAAAAAGAGCTGCACATTTCCACCATGGTCACCTTTCCACCTAGAATTGTGAACAAGTTTTTGTTTTTGTGTATTTTTGCATTTGATTATGTTAACCAACAATTTGCAAAATGACTCACCACCCATCATTGTCTTTTGATACATTATGTATCAAAGCCCCTTTACTGAAGCTAAGTTCATCAGGCCTCGTAGCCTGGTAGCTGTAAACAGCTTTAACAGTGCTATTTGGCTAAAAGAAGACAAACAAAAACAAATATGAAATACACTCACCCTATTGTCTTCCAATCATAACACACCAAAAAATTAGATATGCGTACAGTGTTTAGTGTACATACCAGTAATGATTCAATCTCATTGGGTTCCACATATGTTTTCATTTCATAGAGTAAGGCAGCGTCGTTATCCTGTGAAACAAAGGCTAAAATCCAATCCAAAACAATTTGTCTTTTTCACATTGTTGTTTTATTTTTTTTACACATTTTATAACTTACTGTGTTGTTACTCCATCTACCCAACTAAGATATCATTTGTAGAAACAAATGGTCCAAAGGGTTTCTATTTTTATTGGCTTTTAATTACTCTATCAGAATTTTATTTGTATGAATTGTACCATACTATGTACCATTTTCAGGGGAAATTCTAGGAAAATGTCATAATTTTTAAAATCGACATCAGCTGAGAGCAATTCCGTGCATGCAGGGTAACTGTTTATATACTGAAACTTAAAAATGTGTTGACAAACATAATATAAAAGCTTAGCTAACTAAATAACAAATGCTCAGAAAACAACTTCAAATATTTTCACTCATTTCCTTTTGAACTTACTGTACTGAAGCGAGCTACAAGGTCTGGGGTGACTGGGTATCGTAGCTTGGTCTTGCGATATAGTGGTTTCTTCTTAAAGTAGTTTACCATCTCCACAAGGCTTTCAAATTCAGTTGTTGTACCGAGCAAGTAGACATTGCCTTCCTTCTGAATTCGACAGTGTTTCACCTTGCCATCACCTCTGAGAGATGGAGAATTATATTTTTGTAGAAAATCAGTTCACTGAAGTAACTTTCCGATATACATGCCTGAAAGTGATAGCAAAAGATTCAGGTTCTCCCTCCCTCTGTCGAACAAGGAATGCTCCATCTCTAGGAATTTTAAGCAAATATTCTTCAGCTTCACCTCTGCTCAGGTTTCTGTAAAACCACCTAAAAAAATACAATACCGATCCCAATGTTAAACCAAAATGAACATTGAAAGTAAGTAATTTAAATTTGAAATCTTAAAGTTTTACAATTATACATCTCAGTTCAACTGTTACAACAAAAACCTGACAATTGAACAAGGAAGTCCAGGCTTTTGTATATGTATTCCGCAAAGAAGTTATAATGTTAGAAATACTGTAAAATTACAGAAGTAGAAGTCAAGGCCCACTCAGGGTGGAGGTTTTTGTTCCAACTGGTCCATCCGTTAACCTTAAATCAAGGATATTTCTGCTGAAACAACCAGGACCTATTTGCACACAACTGGTTACACTTGTATGACATGAAAATGGTGAAACAGTGTCCACATGATTATTTTAAATCAAAACCTGAACCCACTGCGGCCTTTGGTGGAATAGTATTTCTAAATCTGTCTTAGAGCAATACCTATTACAATTAGAAATTACAAATTAGACAGAAAACTGACTTTTGGCTTATTGCCTCAGGGGTTGCCACAGCTAAATAGTGAATCAGATGATTGATTAGTACGTTTAACATGACTGCAAAAAAGCCAAAGCATTATAAAAGTTACCGTATTTATGCAGATATAAGCCACCCGCGTGTATAAGCCGCCCGCGCGTATAAGCCGCACCCTTAAAATTACCTTAATTTTTTATTTTACAATTTCTCGCGTATAAGCCGCCCCCTGATTCCCAATTTTCACCTCCATATTCATGGTTTTTAATAGCGAGTACAAATGTGTTACTTTGAAGGGAAAATGATCTAATGAAAAATCATCACAAGTGGTATTTCTGAGATACTGTATGAATCAAAAGCACATTATTAGAGTCAATATCATAAGGAAGTTAATATGCCTGTCATTGTAAATGCAAAATATCAGATTATTCAATTTGAAAAAAGAAATAAGTCTATCTTGATGAGAACCTGATGCTTTCTAATTACAGAAAATACAACTTTCTTACCAGAAGTTTAAGATGTTGTGCCAGCCATATTATTTATAATGTCAAAATATCTCAATTATTTTGATGGTTCATATTACGGTACACGGTCGATTGGTCGCCGGTCTTTTGGTCGCCGATCTTTTGGTCGCCAGTCTCTTGGTCGCCCGGAAGGTAAGTGATAATTACCATTTAAATCGTTGCTCAAATTCCCTAAATACAAACTGTGAATTACTATTTAGTCATACTTAATGGCATAGTAATTATTAGGCTAAAGAAAAGCTCAAAATTTCCCGGACTTTTATTGTTTTTTTGTTGGAGAACTTGTTAAGACCCTGACTGACGTAGCTTCTTAAAGGAACAACGCATGTACATACAAACTCTTATACTCTCACACGTCGGCTCAGTGAAACTGCTCATGGCCATTGTTGGCTTTTATTGATGCGTAGACCATGTTGTTTTACCTTGTTTTGTCGCCGGTCTTTTGGTCGTCGGTCTTTTGGTCGCCGGTCTTTTGGTCGCCCGTTGTTGCAGTCGGGGCGACCAAAACACCGCGACCAAAAGACCGGCGACCAAAAGACCGGCAACCAAAAGACGGCGACCAATCGACCGCACACGCATATTACTCCAGTAGTTTTCGAACAAGAAATAATGCGAAAAAGAAATCGGAATTCTGTTTAATTTCAAAATCAAGGCTACTCGCGTCGGGCCAGTCAGAGCACGTTTAACTACGTAAGATGCCTGCCTGGGACCTAGGTAAGATGGTTGTGCCCCGACCGAGCAGTGACGGGAACGTGAGTTTTTCACGTTTTATGCAAGATACGCAACTTTTTTTTCTTTAATTTCATTCATAAACTCTATTTTGAAATAAATGAAAGTATCGCATTCGCTTGTGTCAAGACGCAACGGAGCTATTTTGTCGTGACGTAATCGTGTCATGGCGCCTTCAACATTCAGTTTTTTTGCATGTCGTGTTTTTGTGCATGTAAGCCGCACCCTCTATTCAGTCATCATTTTTTTTGTCCGAAAAAAGCGGCTTATATCAATCAATCAATCAAATCAAAAGCCTTTATTGTCATCATACACAGCTGCGTATAACGAAATTGGTGGTGCTACTCCACAAAGTGTGTTTTCCCCGTAAAAAAAAACATAAATAGTAATATAAAAGTATAAAAAGTCACATCCCGGCTAGGTAAATTCTAAAATATTGCACAGTCTAAGATATTGCACATTGTTATTGCACACCCCGAAGTTATTGCACAGAAGGGATTGTGTGTCGTGCTAATGCAATTTCAGAGTCCTGATGGCTGTGGGAAAAAAACTGTCCTTAAGTCTATTTGTCCGTGCTTTGTGAGACCTGTAGCGTCTGCCAGAGGGCAGCAGCTGGAACAGGTTGTGACCAGGGTGGTATTGGTCCCTGACAATGTTCCTGGCTCTGCTGAGATAGTGGGGGCTGGCAATGTCATCCAGTGATGGCAGAGAGCAGCCGATGATCTTCTGGGCACTGTTGATTTCTTTCTGTCTGATGCAGTATGCCAGGATGCTCTCCACAGTGGCTCTATAGAAGGTTACCAGAAGCTTAGTGTCCAAGTTGTTCCTCCTGAGTACCCTCAGGAAATGGAGTCGTTTCTGGGCCTTCTTCACCAATGCCGTGGTGTTGGTAGACCAGGAGAGCTTGTCCGTGACGTGGACCCCCAGGAATTTGAAGGACTGGACCCTGTCTACGCATACTCCATTTATGAGGAGTGGGGCCAGATCTGTGCTGCGTTTGTGAAAGTCCAGGATTATTTCTTTAGTTTTTGTGGTGTTTAGTGTGAGATTGTTCACCAAACACCACGAAGACAGTTTGTTGACCTCATCTCTGTAAGCAGACTCTTCCCCCCTGAGATGAGTCCGACCACAGTAGTGTCATCGGCAAATTTGATGATGGAGTTAGACTGATGGGTCGGTGTACAGTCGTATGTGTACAGGGAGTACAGAAGAGGACTCAGTACAAAGCCTTGAGGGGAGCCAGTGCTCAGTGTAATGGAGGAAGAGAGGTGGGGACCAAGTCTAACAGTTTGTGGACGGTTGGTTAAGAAGTTCTTAATCCAGTAGCAGATGGAAGACGATAGTCCAAGGTGGGAGAGTTTGTTAGCCAGAATGTCCGGTATTATAGTGTTGAAGGCTGAGCTATAGTCAATGAAAAGCATCCTCACGTAGTTCCCATGGTGCTCCAGGTGGCTCAGTGCTGTGTGTAGAGCTACGGTGATGGCGTCCTCAGTAGACCTATTTGCTCTATAGGCAAACTGGTGAGGGTCAACTGAGGGAGGGATTGTATCCCTGATATGGCGGCCAACTTTTCAAAGCACTTCATGATCACAGGCGTAAGTGCAACAGGCCTATAATTATTCAGGCTGTCAATGGTTGGCTTTTTAGGGACAGTGATAATGGTGGCAGAATTCAGGCAGGATGGGATGATGGATTGTAGCAGGGAACAATTGAAGATCTTTGTGAAAACACCAGTCAGCTGGTCAGCACAGGCTTTGAGCACCTTCCCAGGTACTCTGTCAGGGCCAGCAGCCTTCCTGGTGTTCGCAGTCCGCAGTACCTGTCTCACTTCATGTTCCTGAAGCTCCAGTGCACTGCTGCAGGGTGGTGGTGGATGTGTTGAGACTGGGTCTGATTTGTCAGTCTCAAAGCGGGCAAAGAAACGGTTCAGTTCCTCTGCTAGTGAGGCATCTGCGTTAACAGACACATTATTGTCATCGTAATTGGTAATATGTCATATTCCCTGCCACATCTTCTTTGGGTTATTTCCTGTAAAGTGCTCCTCTATTTTCCTTGTATATGCTGCCTTGGCCTTTTTAATGCCTCTCTTCAGCTCTGCACTGGCAGCACTGTATTGTACCTTGTCCCCTGACCTGAAGGGGGTGTTACAGCATTTGATGAGTGCCTGTGTCTCACTGGTCATCCAGGGTTTTTGGTTAGGAAAAATCCATATCCGTTTATTAACAGTGACGTTGTCCGTGCAGTTTTTGATGTAGGAAAGTAGTGTCCGTGTAGTCCTGGAGGTTGTGGTGTTCAAAAATTTGCCAAATGGTGCGGTATAAACAGTCCTGCAGCTGAGAAAGGGCGTCCTCGGGCCATGTTTTTATTATCTTTATTTGTGGCCTTGTTAGCCTCCGGAGTGGGGTTTATGAGGGGGTGAGTGACAGGCAGAGAGAGATGGTCTGATCCAGCAAGGTGAGGGAGGGGTGTGGCTCTATAAGCATGTTTGATATTAGAATAAACATGGTCTAGAGTTTTATCTCCTCTGGTGTGACACTTCACGTACTGGATAAACTTAGGCAGAACAGTCTTTAAACATGCTTTTTGAAGTCACCAGCTACAATAAAGACTCCATCGGGGTGGTCAAGCTGCTGTTTGTTTACAGCCGCTAGCAAGAGGCTAAGTGCTGTGCTAACGTTAGCATCCGGTGGGATGTAAACAGCCATTACAATGACAATCGTTAGCTCTCTAGGTAGATAGAAGGGCCTGCACCGTACTGTCAATAGCTTTAAATCCGGAGAGCAGTGAGTGTTAATGATCCTACTGTTGCAGCACCATTCATTGTGTATGTACACGCAAAGCCCCCCCCCCCTTTGCTTTTCCCTGATAATTCTTTCGAACGATCATTTTGGAATAGCGTCCGGCTAGCTAGCGATATCGCGGCGTCAGGGATTTGCGGGTGTAGCCACGTTTCCGTGATGAAAATAACGTTGCAGTTCCTGACAAAGCTGTTGGTAGCAAGCTGAAGTTCCAAATCGTCCATTTTGTGGGTGATGGATCTGGCGTTGGTCAAGAAGATACTCGGAAGCGGTGCTCGGTGTGGTCTTCCTTAGCTTAGCAGCTAGGCCCGCCGGGTATCCGCACTTTTGCTTTCTTTCCCTTCGCCGCCTCCGTCGTACTCTGATTGGGCTGACCATCCACGGAGATCCCAGTGGTCTCGAGATGTCCTCCGGGATATTGTAGGTCCGTTGGTAATCTGTTGTGATGGATATATCGCATCTCCCGAGAGTAATTAAATCCTGGCGACATTAGAAAAAGTTTGCCTTGCAGAAATTAGTAAATAACGATAAGATTGAGAAAACAAAACACCAAACTGGAGAGCATAGACCTGCTGCACCCGTGCGCGCGGCCATCTATATGCGAGTAAATACGTTACATTGAGTAAATACGGTATGTTTTGTTTTTACTGAAATGTTAATTGTCAGGAACAAACCGTTGTTGGAGATGTGGGTTGGGATGAGGTACAGCATCTGTGAGACGCATTTCAAAGTCTTGCCAGCGCAGCGGGTTCTCTCTATAGTGCTGTATGAGTGCATACACACTGGGAAACTGTAAGTTTGCAGTCAGGTAGTAGTATGTGCTTTGTCCTTCTGTATATGAACGAATACGACAATGCTGGACTCTCCCACTGCGCCTGATAAACATTGGGGACAAAGGGTTCCAGACTTTAAAACTAAAGAAAATATTACACACACACGGCCAGGCACGGACTCGATTCCCGCTGGTGGCGGTATGATTGTGAGTGCGGATGTCGTTTGTCTCTCTGTGTGCCCTACGGTCGACTGGTGACCAGTCTAGGGTGTAGTTTGCCTTTCGCCTGAAGTGAGCTGGTTTATGATCCAGCAACCCCCGCAGCCCTTTCATTGGTATGGAAATTGAATGATAGAATGAATGAATGAAATGCGTAAATAGGAAACATTTTCTCTTTGGATATGAAAAAATTAAAGTTACAAAACGCAAAATCCCAAAAAAATCAAACATCCTTCAAAAGCTTGCCGCAATGTATGTGTTCCTTTGATATTTTTGTGTATTGTGTTTATACAATGTTTTGAGTTATGTGTATTTTGTTCCTTTTCTTTCTATATATTTCATAATATAAACCGTGTAGTGCAATTTTGAGCTTAGAAATTACGTCAGGACAAGAAAGCGTGGTCATATGACCAACACACAGGGCTGTTGGGAAAGACGTGCTTTGTTCAGACTTATAACAATTCAAAGAGGACGCATACAACAATTTGCTCCCAATTCAAGTCAGAAAGCACACACGGTAATAAAATTGTAGTTATTGTCTATTTGTTTATAAGAGTTTCCTTTGTTGTAATTATTTTGTTGTCAATAACAATTTTGTGCTGTAATATTTATGTCATCTTTCAGTTTTTCAGGGTGTTGTCGTTTGATGCTTGGAGAAATAAAAACATAATTCCCGTCATACATCAGTCGATGCGTCGTATAATTCCGACCAGAAGAGCGTTAGGGGCAGCTAAAGTGAAAAACATTTGCCTTCAGGAGAATTGAAAAATGTTTGCCTCCACTGGAAATTAAAAATGTTTGCTTCGCGAGGGAAGTGAAAAATGTCACGCCTCAAGTAAGAAGGGACTGAACACGGGTTGTCCAAGCAAAATGTGGATGAAAAGAAGAATATTTAGATGAGAGAAAGCTTTAATGACCAATTGAATCACATTCAACCGACGAGTGTGCTCCTCTGAAAACTTCAAAGTGCAGCATTCGACGGATGGAGGTGAACCATGGCCGATGGAAGATTTCACGTGGTGACCGCGAAGCCATCGGGAAAAGGGAACACGGGTCGGCTTTCCCCTGAAAATCCAAGGGCCTGTGTTTTCCGAAATGTTGGCTTGGCGTTGTAGGCCGCACGAATACCGGCCGACTCGCTTTGGCATCGCTACCAACAAGGCAGCACGCGCTGCAGACCAGCGCGGTAAAAAGGCTCATCAAGAGAAAGCAACAGTAAACAGAGACAATCCAGGTGACAAAAAATCCCACAATTGCAACGGATAACAGGTCAAACTGTATATGTCCAGCTTGTTTTTTGTTCTTTGAACTGGATAGATTGAACTGAATATTCTCTCCTCCTTTGAAAAAAAGGGAAAAGGGAAAATAATGTTGCACAAAGACAGTTTGTAAATTGAAAATAAATATGTAACCTGTTTGACACTTGGCCTCTCTCTCCTTCTCCCTCTCTCCTGCTCCCTCTCCCTCTCTCTCTCTGGCTCGCTCTCCCTCTCTCTCTCTGGCTCCCTCTCTCCGGCTCCCTCTTTCGCTCTCTCCGGCTCCCTCTCCCTCTCCAGCTCCCTCTCCCTCTCTCTCCCTCCGACTCCCTCTCCCTCTCTCTCTCTCCGGCTCCCCCTCTCCCTCTCCCTCTCTCTCTACAGCTCCCTCTCCTTTTCCCCGTCTCCCTTTCCCCCTCTCCGTCTCACTCTTTTTCAGTGATTTTTCCCGTTAGTCAGTGCGAATGGCGTATATAGTACTTCTCGTTGGCAAGTGCTTGTGTGTTATCCTATTGTGAGGACATTTGTGTGCATCATTTTGGGAATATTTTGAAGGGAATACAAACTCAAACAACCCTCGATATTCACTGGAAGTCAGTGTGGAGGTGGGGCAAAAAGAGCCAACCCGGGAGAAGAAAGGTATCAAAATTTAAAACAAAATTAGAATTAAGTTTAGTGTAAGGTTAGATTAAACGTATTTTTGAGTGTGTCTGCATCGTAAACCAAGTTCATTTAAATTTGTTTATGTTATGTTACGAGCGCATTGCCGTGCAACAAGTCTCCCCCCTCTCTGTCCACCTCTCTTTCCACCGCGAAATCCGTCTAATTTTAATAATATTAAACACATCAGTGCTATTAAACCACTAGTTATTTTGTTAATAAATAAATATACATATATATATATATATTTATATATATATATATAAATATATATATATATATATATATATATACGTGCGCGTGTGCGTGTACACACGCACGCGCGCATGTATGCGTGTGTGCGTCTGTACGTGTGCATGTGCGTGTAGGTGTACGTATACGTGTGCGCGTACGCGTGTGTGTACGCGTACGTGTAGGTGTACGTATACGTGTATGTATACGTGTGCGTGTGCGCGTACGTGTAGGTGTACGTGGTACCTCGACATACGAGTGCCCCGACATACGAGCAATTTGAGATACGAGTAAAATTTTGAGCAAATATTTATCTTCAGATACGAGACAAATTTTGATGTACGAGCAAACAGTGGACATGAGAGCCTGCTCATAAGAACATCATGGGCACTGTCTCTCTTCCCGCAACTCCCTCGTGCAATGTCTCTGCGAGCACTGGGCGGAGCATTGCATTTTTTCAGTGTTTTTTTCCCGTTAGTCAGTGCGAATGGCGTATATACTACTTCTCGTTGGCAAGTGGTCGTGCGTTATCCTATTGTGAGGACATTTGTGTGCATCATTTTGGGAATATGTTGAAGGTAATACAAAAGCAAACATCTAGGTTGCATGTGAAAGTCAGGGTGGAGGCGGGGCAAATAGAGCCAACCGGGCTGGGAGAAGAAAGGTGTCAAAATTTAAAACAAAATTAGAATTAAGTTTAGTGTAAGGTTAGATTAAATTTATTTTTGGGTGTCTGCATCGTGATCCAAGTTCATCTAAATTTGTATATGTTATGTTACGAGCGCGTTGCCATGCAGTCAGGGTGGAGGCGGGGCAAATGAAGCAGAGCCGGGAGAAGAAAGGTATCAAAATTTTAAACAAAATTAAAATTAAATTTAATGTAAGATTAGATTAAATTAAATTTTGAGTGTTTCTGCATCGTAATCCAAGTTCATTTAAATTTGTTTATGTTACGAGCGCGTTGCCGTGCAAAAAGTCCACCCCCCTCTCTCCCCCTGTCCATCTCTCTCTCTCTCTCTCTCCCCTGCGAAATCCGTATAATTTTAGTACTATTAAACACATTTTAGTCATATTAAATCACTAGTTATTTGTTACTTTGTTAATAGATGGCGAATTATAACAAATAAAAATGTTTTTCCAATCCAATATCCTGTTTTGGGTGTTTTTTAAGAGGATTGGAACAAATTGTTTTGTTTTTAGTTCATTTCTATGGGAAACGTTTGTTTGAGTTTGGAGAATATCGACATACGAGCTCAGTCCCGGAACGCATTAAGCTCGTATCTCGATGTTAGGAGGTGCCACTAAATATGTATATGTATACTTATATGTATACGTATACGTATATGTATACGTATATCAATACGTATATGTATACGTATATGTATACGTATATGCATACGCATACATATATGTATACGTATATGCATACGCATACGTATATGTATACGTATACGTATATGTATATGTATATGTATACGCATACGTATATATATATATATATATATATATATATATATATATATATATATATATATATATATATATACATATATATATATATATACATATATATATATATATACATATATATATATATATATATATATATATATATATACATATATATATATATATATATATATATATATATATACTTGTATGTGTACGTATGTACGTATAGGTATACGTATAGTTATAGGTATACGTATAGTTATAGGTATACGTATAGGTATACGTATAGGTATAGGTATATGTATAGTTATAGGTATACATATAGTTATAGGCATACGTATAGTTATAGGCATACGTATAGTTATAGGTATACGTATAGTTATAGGTATACGTATAGTTATAGGTATACGTACAGGTATACGTACAGGTATACGTACATGTATAGGTACACGTATAGGTATACGTATAGGTATAGGTATACGTATAGGTATAGGTATACGTATAGGTATAGGTATACGTATAGGTATAGGTATACATATACGTATAGGTATAGGTATACGTATAGGTATACGTATAGGTATACGTATAGGTATACGTACACGTATACGTATAGGTATACGTACACGTATACGTACACGTATATATATATATATACTTGTATGTGTACGTATGTACGTATAGGTATACGTATAGGTACAGGTATAGGTACAGGTATAGGTACAGGTATAGGTATATGTATAGGTATACTTATACGTATAGGTAAACGTATAGGTATACGTATAGGTATACGTATAGGTATGCGTATAGGTATAGGTATGCGTATAGGTATGCATATAGGTATACGTATAGGTATACGTATAGGTATACGTATAGGTATACATATACGTATAGGTATACGCAGTGGCGGGCCGTCAGGGCCTTCTCTGCTGGCCTTAGAAATATCTGAATCATATTATATTTTGTCCATCAATACTTATTATTCGAAATGGTCTGTTAGCTTTCTTTCATTGCTTTTCCCCCTGGTTGCACTGCTTCCAGATGTGTGTTTTCATATTGAAGCATTCAACCAATCACATTTCAGCCATTATTTGTTGCCGGATCAGATCTGCCTGGTATGTGCGCGCCACTTTCAGTATGCTAACTTAGCTGCACCATCAAATATAGTGTTGTATTGATTTAAAGCCATTTTCAAAACAGACTATGCCGGAAATATGACAGGACAGGCTCGACTTTCATCATTAGCTTCGATGGCGATAGGAAAGGAAGAAAGAAAGGAGGATGGATATTGTGTACAGTTAAAAATAATTTTTGGTGAGTATAATATGGCTACATTCCTAAATAATATTTCAATTGTGGGCCCGGTTCTGATATCTGAAAAGCCCCAGTGTTTGTATTTAAGCTCCAGTGTTTGTATTTAATCACAAAATGCTGCTAGGTGCTGCTAGGAAGTGGATTTTACCCCATTTAAATTTTTGGCGTTTCGCCATTGACGTCCATCGCTATCTTTTCCCGGGAAAAATAACCCCCCTGGCCTGGTTGTAATGTCTCAAAAGCTCCAGTATTTGTATTCAATCAATAAATGATGCTAGGAAGTGGATTTTACCTAATTTTAGTGAATTTTTTGTCATTTCACGTATGGACGTATCGACATTCATCGCTGTCTTTTTACCGGGGAAATGATACTCCGGGCCCGGTTCTGATGTCTAAAAAAACGTTAGTATTTGTATTTAATCAATAAATGCTGTTTTTGGCTGGATTTTAAACCCATTTTCGGGCAATGTTTGCCTGTACGCCATTGACGTTCATCGCTGTCTTTTCACGGGAAAATCACCCCCTGGCCTGGTTTTAATGTCTGAAAAGCTCCCGTATTTGTATTTAATCATGAAATGCTGCTAGGAAGTGGATTTTACCCCATTTTGTGCATCAATTTTTATTAATTATTTTTTATGTGTCGCAGCTGTGGCGGCAGTAGAGGTTTTATAGCCATAAAATAGTTTTTGAGGGTTGGATTGATACGTTGAAGGCGCTACCAGAAAATGCACCGACCGGCACTGCCTATACCTATACCTATTCGTATACCTATACGTATACCTATACGTATACCTATACGTATACCTATTCGTATACCTATACGTATATCTATACGTACATACGTACAAGTATATATATATAAATACTTACATACATATAAATAAATAAACACAAATATTCCCAGAATTATGACATTTGCATCAAATTAACACTACCAGAAAGAAAGGGTGATATCTGTGGCAACAGTATCACTCTGTCGGACCAAAAAAGCGCCATCTCTCCCTCTTGTCTCAGCACAGTACTCATGAATCAGTTGTTCCGCCATCAGTCGTCCCTCTTTTATCCCACCGTGAAACCATGTTTCAGAGCAATGCAAATCCTGGTACTGTAAAACACAAAAAAATGTTATTAATTTCACTATAATTAAAAAAAAACGTACCAACATTATCCAAACCAAGAAAAAATTCCAAAGATGGAAAAGAGAGATAGAGAGAGAAAGGAAAGAACACACAGATTAAGAAAGACAGACAGGTAAAGAAAAACAGACAAACAGACAGACAGAAAAAGAAAGACAGCCGACAGACAGAAAAAGAAAGACAGCCGATAGACAGAAAAAGAAAGACAGCCGACAGACCGAAAAAGAAAGACAGCCAACAGACAGATAAGGACAGACAGAAAAAGAGAGAAAGAAGGAAAGTTCATTCATGCTATGGAAACCTTCCCGATGGCTTCAAGAGAGGGCACTATCAGCCTGTGCTAGACAACTCGTTACCGGATCGCGTCGCTAGCAATGTGTGTGGTCGATTGGTCTCCGGTCTTTTGGTCGCCGTCTTTTGGTCGCCAGTCTTTTGGTCACGGTCTTTTGGTCGCCGGTCTTTTGGTCGCCCGTTGTCGCGGTCCGGGTGACCAAAAGACAGGCGACCAAAAGACAGGCGACCAAAAGACAGGCGACCAAAAGACAGGCGACCAAAAGACCGACGACCAAAAGACCGACGACCAAAAGACCGGTGACAAAACAAGGTAAAACAACATGTTCTACGCATCAATAAAAGCCAACAATGGCCATGAGCAGTTTCACTGAGCCGACGTGTGAGTGTATAAGAGTTTGTATGTACATGCGTTGTTCCTTTAAGAAGCTACGTCAGTCAGGGTCTTAACAAGTTCTCCAACAAAAAAACAATAAAAGTCCGGGAAATTTGGAGCTTGTCTTTAGCCTAATAATTAATAGGGCATTAAGTATGACTAATTAGTAATTCGCAGTTTGTATTTAGGGAATTTGAGCAACGGTTTAAATGGTAATTATCAATAACCTTCCGGGCGACCAATGGACCGTGTTCCGCCAGCAATGGGGGGTAGTTTTGGGGTTTGAGTGTTAAGGGAGGACACTGGGTCATTGTATCATACCTGTCAAATTATACGATTTTCCAGTATTTTATACTTTTTTTTTTATCATTTGAAATTGTGTAGGCCGTATAGTAAAAACTTTTGTACATTGAAAAATTTGTTTTTGTAAAACCGATCTCGTCTACCTCATGGTACTGAGGGACTGTTTTGAGACCACTGACTGGGAGGTGCTGTGCAATTCACATTGTAATGACATTGACAGCTTGACCCACTGCATCACAGATTATATTAACTTCTGTGTTGAGAACATTGTACCCTCCAAGAAGGTCCGTTGTTTCTCCAACAATAAGCCGTGGGTCACCAGGGATCTAAGGGCCCTCCTGAACAAGAAGAAGAGGGCTTTTAGGTCTGGGGAGAAAGAGAGCCTGAAAATGGTCCAGAAGGAGCTGAAGAGAGAGATAAGGAAGGGTAAGACCATCTACAGGAGGAAGCTGGAGAACCAACTCCAGAGAGGCAACACCAAAGAGGTCTGGAGGAGCTTGAGGACTATTTCGGGCCATGGAGGCAACAGCGAGAGAGACCCGGAGTCTGGCGGCAGGGAGTGGGCCAATGAACTGAATCAGTTCTTTAACAGATTCAGTCCTGCCCCCACTCCCCTGACCCCCCAGACCAGAAGCAACGCTCCCCCCTCGTTCTCCTCCTCCTCCTCTTCCTCCCCCTCTTCCACCGGTCTCTGCATTACTGTCGATCAGGTGATAAAACAGCTCAAGAAGATCGAGGCAAGGAAGGCTACCGGTCCAGACGGCCTCAGCTCCAGACTACTGAGAGAGTGTGCGGATCAGCTTGGTATAGTGATTCTGCATATTTTCAACCTCAGCCTCAGTCTGCAGAAGGTCCCCACCTTGTGGAAAACTTCCTGCGTGGTCCCAGTTCCTAAGACTGCGTACCCCAGGGAGCCAAACCACTTCAGGCCGGTAGCATTAACCTCTCACCTGATCAAGACATTGGAGAGAATCATCCTCAATCACCTCAGCCCCCTGATGAATGCAGAGCTGGACCCTCTGCAGTTCGCCTATCGTCCAGGCATTGGTGTGGAAGATGCTACCACCTACCTGATGCACAGGTCTCTTTCACACCTGGAGAACGCGGGAAGCACGCTGAGAATGATGTTTTTTGACCTCTCCAGTGCCTTCAACACCATTCAGCCGGTTCTACTGAGAGGGAAACTGGAAGAGGCTGGAGTAAGGAACCACCTAGCCGCATGGATCATCGACTTCCTCACTGACAGACCACAATATGTGAGACTCCAGGACTGTACGTCTGATGTGGTAGCTTGCAGCACGGGGGCCCCACAAGGCACAGTGCTCTCTCCACTCCTCTTCTCCCTCTACACATCGGACTTTAAACATAATACAGACACCTGCCACCTCCAGAAGTTCTCTGACGACACCGCTATTGTTGGACGAGTGACGGACGGGAACGACCTGGAGTACAGGGGAGTCATCACAGCCTTTGTTGACTGGTGTAGGCAAAACCACCTCTACATCAACACCAGTAAGACAAAGGAAATGGTCATCGATTTTCGGAGGAATCCTCAACAGACCACTCAGGTGAACATCCAGGGTACAGACATTGAAATCGTGGAGAATTTTAAGTACCTGGGTGTTCACCTCAACAACAAACTAGACTGGTCCACAAACACAGATGCCCTGTACAAAAGGGGCCAGAGCCGCCTCTACCTACTGAGGCGTCTACGGTCCTTTGGAGTGTGCAGGACACTGCTGAGGACTTTCTACGACACTGTGGTGGCCTCTGCAGTGTTTTATGCAGTGCTTTGTTGGGGATGCGGGAGCACGGAGAGGGACAGGAACAGGCTGAATAAGCTGGTCAGGAGGGCCAGCTCTGTTCTGGGCTGTCCTTTGGACTCTGTGGAGGAAGTGGGAGAGCGGAGGATGCTGACCAGGATGATGTCCATCATGGACAGCACCTCCCACCCCCTGCATGAGTCTGTGGAGTCCCTCCGAAGCTCCTTTAGCAATAGACTGCGGCACCCTCATTGCAGGAAGGAGCGCTTCCGCAGATCCTTCCTCCCATCAGCTGTCAGGCTCTTTAACAAAAAAATGGCTGTGTGTTAAGACCTACCGTATGCATGCATGTACATTTATGTGTATGTATGTATGTATATATGTCCTAAGCAACACGCTTATTTAATTATATATTTATTCATGTATTTATTTCTTGACCTACTTATTACCTATCTATTTATGTCTAAAATGCCTTTCCTATTCCTGCATCCTCACCCTCTTGCCACTGGAACAACGAAATTTCCCGAATACGGGATGAATAAAGTTATCCAATCCAATCCAATCCAATCCAATTTCGGGTGTAATCCGGATCGCCTCGGTCACTGGTAGCAGACGAAAACGTCATAGTTGATTGCTAATGTCGTCATGCTTTGAATATAATATGGGCACGCGCGTCAGTCATTTCTGCCCTTTTCACTATATAAATATACCGCGTCAGCAAGCAATGTAGTACCCAGGCAGTCAAGCTGTCAGCACCATACAGCCACCTATACAGCATCTTGAAATTAGTGCATACAAAAGGCACATCGACTTATTGGGCACCCCGTTCACTTTGGGGAAAATTTTAGACTTTTAAGTGTGCCTTGTGTGAGTAAATTTGTGCCGCGTTCCATTTGTACGGTTTATTAACACTTAAGGGGAATTGCAATCATTAATAAGGGGACTTATTGGCCGAGGTTGACAGGTATGTTGTATGCCATGGAAACCTCCTTCCTAACGCCTTCAAGAGAGGACGCTAGCAGCCTGTAATAGCCTAAATGTTACTGGGTCACGTTGCCAGCGTCAGAGTGGCGCAATCCATTCCCCCTTCCAGGTGAGGACTGCACACACTGTAGCTAGCAGCGCAAGAGAGAGCAGGGTAGCCACTAGGCCAAAGGTCCAGGCTGGCAAACTGCTTCGAGTGCCCTTTCTTCAAGACATCGAGATGGAGTTTATGATACAATCAACCTTTTGGTGTATTGAACCATGCTTTATTGTCATTTATCCAGCATGTCATCATTCAATTGCCCAGCGATGAACTAAACATGTAGAGCTGGGCAATATGACAAAAATTGTTATCACAATAAGAAATATATATATCAGTCGATATCGATAATTATCACGATAGCTCACTGTTGGATTTATTATGGGATGTTTCTATAGGTTTTCTAAGCATTTTTAATAAGTAAGAAGGCTAAATTAATTCATGATTTATGTTGGGACCACAAACACTCCCCCCCCCCCTCCCCTTGGTTTACCTTAGAATGCTTTGTTTACCTTATAATGAAAATATTATGCAATTCCTTACAACATTGTTTTGGCTCGGTTCAAACTTTATGCTTACTTCTGCAATTCAGAATGCTTTGTTTACCTTATAATGAAAATATTATGCAATTCCTTACAACGTTGTTTTGGCTCGGTTCAATTTTATGCTTATTTCTGCAATTCTTACACAGTTGTTTTTTAACCTTCTAGGGTGTTATTCTACTGTCTAAGGCAATTGTTTTGATTACATAATGTTGTTTTCCGTTTGTCGCGATTAAATACAATGAATCAGATACTGCCCAGGCAGAATGCCTTGTGGACGGGACGGCGTCACTAGTGTAACTCCTTGCAAGTTGTAATCAGTTATGTTGAAAGATGTCTTCCAGTTTTTATTAAATATTACTAATAATGATTTAAAGGTTTTAATCATTATTCTATCACTCACGTTTTTTGTTTCAAATTTGAAACTTCAAACTTGTGTGAATAAGTAAATACATTACTTTCCTTCAAATATTAAAGTAACGATTTTACCTTACTTTTTACACTATGAAAAGTAAAGAAACAAACTTGGAGAAATTTTGACAAGCGTCATATTTTTTATAAATTTGCCTTCAAACCAAAAGTTGCTGTTCAAGAATTGATAAAATAAACAACTGAAGAGATAGGCAAGCAGATATTTTCACGCTCACAAAAAGACACAGTGTAAATTTACCTCACATATGGTCATTTACAAAAAAATAAAACTACAAAGTTGGTTGAATTTAATCCATTTTAACCCAGGATACAAAGTTTTAGATTTTTTTATATCAAATAAGACAAATATTAAAGGCTGTCCTCAAATGAGGACAGTGGGTGGAGATCATTTTCAATAAGGCTGCTCTTTGCACAGGTACAAGTAATTAAAAAATAAATAAATAAATAAATAAAACGCTAGGAGAATGTACTTGGATCTTTTAGTGGGTCGGCTCTGTGTTTTCCTGCATATATTAATCGCTTATTTTGGCCATGTTATTGTCCTTTTGCATTAATGCTCTGTGTTAGCCTCTATTGCTAAGATGCTAAAACAATTTTCCTCATCACCCTCTTCTTCTCCTGAGCATTGGTTTGGAACTAGTGTTCATTTCACAACAGTGCTCCCTTTCTCTAAGGTGTTTGGGTGGTGTAATTGCAGTTTAAAATTATCGAATTTTTCTTTCAAGTTTTCAATATTATTGTTGACAAAAATAATTTCACGATTATTATCGTTATCGTTTTATAGCCCAGCTATAAAACCTGCACCCGGGTTGTCCATCAATATGTTCCATAGGTGAATAGTTCCAAAAAATGCGAGAACGCATTTAGTTCAGACTAATACAGCTCTGGGGTCCTGGGTTCAAATCCAGGTCACGTCCACCCGTGTGGAGTTTGCACGTAAGAGCTTTCGTCATCCTCGCTTTTCTGTTGCTCATCCAGTACACAGGCAGCAACGTTTTGTTCTTGTTTTTCAAAGCGTGAGGACGGTTAATCTTGTAAATTAAGGCTGGCTATATCATGAAGCCAGTGGCATTTCCACACAAGATTAGTGTCAGGCGATCCTTGTGAACTTTGTAACCTGGCGCTTTAAATTCAAGGCCAGTCTCGTCCATGTTAAGAATTTTCTCCGGAAGATAACCTTTCTCGCTACTTATTGCAGGAAAGATCTCCTCGAAGTACATTTTTGCTGCTGTTTTTTCTTCGCATCAAATGAAGCCCTGGGTGGTCTTGGACAGGTGGGAGCCATTTTTCGTGGTGGTGGTGGTGTATCATTGTAAAATCCAAACAAAAAAAGGTGGAATTCACTCTCTGTATGTGATGCTAAACACTACACGCAGGGAACAGGTAAGACCGGATCGCGTGTTCGCAGCGGTAATTATACTTTGCTTTCTTCTTCTGTGGTATGCTTGGTGTTTAGAACCAATCATTTCAGCGCAGAAAGGGAGGCGGTACCCTGACCTACGCCATTTTCCGCCACCATTTTCATCTGCCAAACTTAAAAAAAATAAAAATAGCGGGAAAAAATTGCAAAGTAGTGAATTTGTGATAAGTGAAGACATGATAATTGAGGGATTACTGTAATCTATTAATATCTAAATATAATCTATGTATAAAAAACATTGTAAATACTTTAAATAGGGCGGCCCGGTAGTGCGAGTGGTTAGCGCGTCGGCCTCACAGTTCTCAGATCCTGGGTTCAAATCCAGATCATGTCCATCTGTGTTGAGTTTGCATGTTCTCCTGCGTGTGTTTCCTCCGGGTACTCTGGTTTCCTCCCACATTCCAAAAACATGCGTGGTAGGCTGATTGGACCCTCTAAATTGCCCCTAGGTATGGGTGTGAGCATGCTTGGTTGTCCGTCTCTTTGTGCCCTGCGATCGGCTGGCCACCGATTCGGGGTGTCCCCCGCCTCTGGCCCGGAGTCAGCTGGGCTCGGCTCCAGCACCCCCCGTGAACCTAATGAGGATAAAGCGGTTAGAAAAATGAGATGAGATGAGACATTACTGCAGATGTTGCACCCTGCATTTTATCTTGAAACACAGGGAGAAATAATCACAATAGTGATTCGTTGTTGCTTCTTCAATCCAACTTTACTGATATGAAGGAAATCTCCCGTGTTGGCCAAGCTACTTGTATAAGGCATCAACAATCGAACACCAATAAACACTCAATCCAAACTAGTTGTACATCCCCAACATGCAGTCGTTAATAACTTAAACACTTTAGTATGTCACACACTCCCCCACAAAACAAATGTCGTCTCGACATCAGTACATTCCAAATATCTCTCCCCTTGTTGGTTGTTTCATGTTCCAAACTCTGCTTCTCTGTTTCCACTTGTTCCAACTGGCGTGCTGTAATTCGAAGTTCTTCTACAGTGGCTTGGAGCCTCTGATTGTCTGTATTAAATATCTTCTGTTTCACTGGCTGTGTAAATGACATGTTTCCATTTGTCAATAACTTCCAGCCTCTACACCAAAGCGACTGTTGGGCATCATCCTTCTCACTGTAGTGAGTATGTTTGTAGGACTGCAGGCTGTTGTGAATATGAACAAGATCTGAGCTCTTTGACAGTCTGGAGAAGACTTTGGTTCTCCTTCTCCAGTTTTAACAGTCAACTATGGATCTGCTCACTCACCTCGTCACTTAGAGTCGGCCGCCCCTGAAAGTTGTCATTAATTTTAGATAGTTGTTCTATCTCCCATCCTAGGTGCTGAGACTCCTCCATGCTCCTCCTCTGAGCTAAACACAAAGTCAAGTTTTCATCCTGCAGCTCCTCAATGCATTTACGATCTGCATCCCTTCCTTGTTCCATATCGTAGATCCGGGCCTTCAGCAGCAGGCTGTGCTTCTCCAGCTGGTGGATTCGATCTGAGCGTGCCCTCCAGCCTGCCAATTGATCCTCAAACACCTCTTTGGTTTCCTGCAGTATTCTGTTATCATCTTTGAGATCCTCCACTTTGGCCTTGTAAAACTCCATCTTGTGCATTTGCTTCCTGTAGCATGCCACCTCACTCTCCAGCTTGTCAGCTTTGATTGTGCGTTCTTTCAGCGCATCCAGTTCATCGCGGTAGGCACGGGCGTCTACGAGCAGCTTCAAATTCTCCTGCTGGAGCCTCTTTATTTCTCCCTCCATGTTTTCCTGCTCGTGTCTTTTGTCCAGCAGTTGTTCATTCCTCTCTTCTAGTTCTTGTCTAAGTCGTCTGATCTTTGCCTTTGAATCGGCAAGTTCCACCATCAGGTGTTGCTGACTTCCCACCTGCTGCTGTTGCATGCTGGGAGGATTGACGATGGACAGTGGACTGGATGTGCCACAAAGCACACAAACCAATACCTTCCCTTTCCTGAGTTAGCTCTGCTATAGTCTTTTCTTTTGGTATGGAGTTGATTGATGCAGCAGCTGTCTCATTTGCATCTGACACTGAACTACACATCTATAAGGAGGGCATACTCAAAGGGGACATTTCCTCGTTCATGGTTGACACTCGTCCCACAGGGCAACCACTAGCCGTTTAAAAGGGGCTTCTCTTAGTGGTCTGACACCTCGGATTTTACATCCAGCTTGGAAATGTTCTCCACTCCCACACCGATAACAGTGTGTGCACTGTACATCTCACCCTCCCTGCTGACAGGCAAAACATCTCCTTGGGACATAAGCAGGGCGGCTAGTGTTCCAGTGGGTTGCGGGGGCTGGCTGTAGTAATATTCTTGTGCAGAAGGTGGCTGGGGGTCCCTAACTGGTCTTCTAACTGAGGGTGGGCGGTAGGACTGAGGCTGAAACATAGCCTGCTGTAGTGTCTCTTTGATCCGAGCTATTTCTGCACTGAGATCCTTAAGAGAAGCAACACTTGTCTTAAGTTCAGTTAACTCCGCTAGTACCTCAGGGGACACTTTTGGTTTTTCTTCTACAGGGAAATTGGTGGGTCTTAGTTCTTCTGACTGTACCTTGCTAACATGTGTCGCTGCCTGTAGGGCACTAAACTTCTTTTTATTTCTCCTTTCCGTTTCATTAGCACAGGCTACATTTAACCGCTCTAGTAAAAGCTCATCTGAAGTCTTACAGTCCAGGAAGAGAGGCTGCATATCTACCCTAACATTGTCACTCTGGAGACCAGTGAGTATCGTGTGCAAGCACATACGCTGGACTAAACTTGGGTCGTACTGGAGTCGTGATTCTGATTCTCGAGATGCAAACAGTACCTTCTGCCTAAGACCCAAGACTCGAATTAAGAAACTTTGAGGAGTCTCTTTTATATGCTGCACTTCTGAAGCTAACTGCTTATAGAGGTCGGTAGCACTCCTCTCCTGAAAATGAGCGCGTAGGATGCATTTGAGTGTGGGAAGAGTGAGGTTAGGTTTTTCTTCCAAGTAATTACGTAGCTGCAAACTGGGGAAGACAGCCCTGATAAGAGCATCAATGATTTCCATATCTAGGTAACCCCTATTCAGTCCATTTTCAATTTGATGAACAAGGCTGGAGAATGTCAGCTTATCCCTCTGGCCTGATTCACCTATTTGGCCAGGAATTTTGAAGTCGTTGCGCCAGTATGAGCTTGGCTGGGGCTGAGGGTGCGCAGCATCTGGTAGCTGGGGCAAAGTTATTGGAATTTCTCCCAATTTTGATCCTTGTTTTTCATTTGCATCCCTTTTGACTTCATACTACATAATATGATATTTTATCCTTCAGTTCCAACAATTCAGACATGCCTTCATCCTCTAGTTCCTCTAGTTCTTCTCTTTCTAGATACTTCCTAATGTGAGTCACTAATGATATACGCAATTTCCGTTTAACACTTCCTAATATGTTGAGAAAATCACATATTTCCAGTAGGTTGTTTTCTGTCAGGTTGTGCAATGTTCCTACCACCTTTTCATGCAACTGTTCTATTTTGTTGACAATGTAGGAGTTCTGTTGACTGTACAGGAGTGAACTCTGAACTGGCACATCTTTACTGTCCCTCTGATGATCTCAGATTGGCCTCAGATGACAAGTACTCAACCGCCAACTTCCAGTTCTTCCTAAACAGCAACACCTCTTCTCATTGCCATCTGCCTGGTTTGTAGTGTTTGGGGGGATTTAGCTGGCTCAGAATTCAGTGAGCAGGTCATGGACACTGTACATCTGAACAGCTATCAAAGCGGTGCCTCAAATGTTGCACCCGTATATATATTAGCAACACGTTAGACCCAAAACATAATGTACAATTACACCCGTTCAATATACGGTCATAACTTATTTTATCTTTTCTTTTTACAACTTCAAGAAGTCCTTCTCACCTATTCAACAGGGTAAACAATGAAATATTAATAACATGGGTAGCGTACTAAATGTTACATACATGTGCTTGACCCGGGACTCGCACATTCACGCTCGCAATTCAAAAGTAAATAAACATTACTAAACATTATCCTCTTTCTCACATGCTAAACAGTGTATCGTGCAAACCACAAACTCAACCGGCCTCTACAACAACCAGCATACCTTGAAACACCGAGAGAAATAATCACAATAGTGATTCGTTGTTGCTTTCTCAATCCAGTTTACTGGTATGAAGAAGTCTCCCGTGTTGGACAAGCCACTTGCATAAGGCATCAACAATCGAACACCGACATACACTTTAACACGTCACACTTGCCATGTGGATCAAGCCATCAATAATCGTACACCGATAAACACTCAATCCAACATGCAATCGTTAATAACTTAAACACTTTAGCATGTCACACAGACAAACTAACGCAGTTTTGTGTGAGTTGGGTTAGACCAGGGGTCTCAAACTCGCGGCCCGCGGGCCAACTGCGGCCCCCGGGACAATAATTTGCGGCCCCCGTCTTAATATGAAAGATTAATGTTCATGCGGCCCGCAAGATTGATAGAATGGCACTTGTTGTGTTCGGAGCTGAATGAACCAATCACGGTGAGATATACGGCTCTGGAGGGCGGGACATCGGCCGGGCTGTCCAGTGCCTCGCTCACTCACTCATTCATTCCTCCAATCAGCTGGGCGGAGGAGAAGACGTGAAGCCGATCACTCCGCTCGGCGCGCACAGTCCTCCGCTGCTCTCAGCATAGAACTGAATGAGGCGCTATGATCCGTGATCCAGCCTGTGTCTGTAGCCATTTCCGCGAGTGAAACTGAAACTTAACAGTAAGTGCGTTAACATGACACTTGAGAAATTCAGAGAACTGCCGTAATCCAATACGATCGGAGAGCGAAAGTGCACATGCGCCACAGACCCGCGCGACTGAAAGTTAAAGTTCAACCCGAGACTCATTCCAAGTGGAAACACATATTACAGAGCCCCAGAGATGTCTTTTTCAAAGCCTGCCGTGAAGAGAAAGGTCGGTGAAGAGCACAGACAGTTTCAAGAAAAGTGGGGAGTTCAATATTTCTTTGTTGAGCACAGGGGCACCCCGACGTGTCTCATTTGCACTGAAAAAGTTGCGGTGCACAAGGAATACAACTTGAAACGTCATTATACTACAAGACATGCTGAGGAGTACGAAAAATACCAGGGAGATGAGAGAGCCAACCAGGTTGCCAGTCTAAAAACACATCTTCTGAGGCAACAGGATGTCTTCAAGAAGGCTACCAAAGACAGTAATGCAGCAGTCGAAGCTAGCTACGCCGTTTGTGAGTTGATTGCTAAAGCAGGAAAGCCATTCACAGAAGGTCAATTTATCAAAAAGTGCATATTACAGGCTGCACATTTTGTCTGTCCAGAAAAGAAGTCAGTTCAACCACATCAGCCTTTCTGCCAACACCGTGGCAGAGCGCATTTCTGACCTGTCAAGTGACATTTATGATCAACTGTGTGAGATAGCACAATGTTTCAGTGTATATTCAGTGGCTCTTGATGAGACCACAGACATCACAGACACTGCCCAGCTCGCAATATATGTCCGTGGTGTTGATGACAATTTTGAAGTGATGGAGGAGTTTCTCACAGTAATTCCAATGCATGGCAGACCACCGCTAAGGAAATATTTCACCAGCTGTGTTTGCCATGGAAGAGCTTTGTTGGAATAACAACCGATGGAGCCCCATCAATGACAGGGAGGAAGAATGGACTGGTAGCACTTGTTCAAAAAAAACTGGAAGAGGAGGGTGTGGAGGAGGCCATAGCTCTGCACTGCATTATCCATCAGCAGGCCCTTTGCAGCAGATGCCTGAAGTTTGACAATGTGATGTCTCTCGTTGTGAAATGCATCAACCAAATCAGATCCAGGGGCTTAAAGCACAGAAGGTTCCATGCTTTTTTAGAGGAAATGGAGTCAGAATATGGGGATGTGCTCTACTTCACTGAGGTTTATTTCATTATTTTTTGTTAAAAAATAAAGATATTTGATAACGTTGGAATGTTTTATCAGCGCTTTTCTTGTGGAAATCCTGATGCGGCCCAGTCTCACCCAGACTCTGCCTCTTGCGGCCCCCAGGTAAATTGAGTTTGAGACCCCTGGGTTAGACGTTTAATTGAAGTGAATTGAGACTGCGGTCTCAGATGCGGGTGCAATGTCTGCATTTTGCCCATACACAAGGCACTACGGCTCGATGGGCACAAGATCACAGTAGTGCTAGCATGAAACCACTTGCAAACCATGGACTCATATTTGCTGTGGTGCTTCAATGCAACTTGATTTCCATGTACATTCCTATTGGTACGTGCTCTTTCTTTGCACCCCCTTTCTCGGCAGGCCTTTTCCTCTATATACAAGTAGCGCGTCGGCAAATCAAGCTGTCAGGATCATACACCGATATCTACAGAATTTTGAATTTAGCGTATACACAACGAACGCGCACCGATAGATTGGGCGCCCCGGCAATTTTAGAGAAAATTTTCAGTGGCCCACAGGCCTGAAAATATGGTAACTTACATAGTTTCTTTTAAAGGCCCCCTATCTTGTTTGGGCATAATTTACTGAGTTCAATAGATTGGACATTGCAAACCCACAACCCATAGTCTTTTTATTTGTAAAAAAAAAAGGCGTTAAAACTGTTTTAATCTCATGTTGTTGTTGGTAAAAATACTACAGTATTACTACCAAGTGACATCACAAATCCTGGTTTCAATTTTAGATTAATCATTCATTTTCTGTACCGCTTATCCTCACGAAGGTCGCAGGGGGTGCTGGAGCCTATCGCAGCTGACTTCGAGCACCAGGCGGGAGACACCCTGAATTGGTGGCCAGCCATTCGCAGGGCACGAGGAGACACACACCTATTCACGCTCACACTCATAACTATGGGCAATTTAGAGTGTTCACCAGCCTATCATACATGTTCTTGGAATGTGGGAGGAAACCGGAATACCACGAGAAATTCCACGCAAGCCTGGGAGAACATGCAAATTCCACACAGGAGGACCGTCCTGGGATCGAACCCACGACCCCAGAACCGTGAACTAACACCTCACCCGCCCGGCCGCCAATTTAAGTTCTCATCTCGGCTCATTTTCTGTACCGCTTTATCCTCATTAGGGTCGCGGGGGGTGCTGGAGCCGATCTCAATTGTCTCCGGGCCAGATGCGGGGGACACCCTGAATCGGTGGCCAGCAAATCGCAGCGCACAAGGAGACGGACAACCATTCACTCTCACACTCATACCTAGGGGCAATCAGCCTCCTATGCATGTCTTTGGAATATGGGAGGAAACCGGAGTACCCGGAGAAAACCCACGCAGGCCCGGGGAGAACATGCAAACTCCACACAGGTGGACCAACCTGGACTTGAACCCAGGACTCCAGCGCTGTGAGGCCGAAGCGCTAACCACTCGCTGCACCGGGCCGCCGCCAAATTTAAATGATAAATTAATAAATTTTCAATTGCCAGGTTTGCTCGTAAAGTCGAAAGTCGTAAATTTAAGATGTTTACTGATACGATGAAATGTTTGCAAGACTCATGACTAACTTTTAATTTTGTATTTCACGTTAAAACCAATAAGAAATTGTCTACATCCCATATTTATTGAGGCAACGTCCTCTGCTGGCTCATTTACTCTTGTGACATCATCGTTTCTAAGAAAGCTTATTGCAACATTATGTAAATGATTTTTTTGTACAATTTGAATACTTAAGGATCCGTGTGAGTCTTGATCGTTTATTTTTCAACACTCATTGACAGGATTCTATCATTTAATCAGGGTGTAAAAATCCGTGAAAAAGTAGTCTTCTTAAGTCGAATATTTAGTAAATTACGTAGATCAGTTGTTTGTTCAAGGTAACTCTGGCAACAGTTTTCTGTATTAGATCATCAATGTTTTGTTTAGAGTCCAATATATGTTTTCAAAGTAGTCATACCTCTACTCACGAATGCCTCTAGGTGCGAAATTTCTAGGTTACAAAAGCTTTTTATATGCAAATGAGTGATTCGAGATAAGAAAAATATCCAAGTTATGAAAACCCCCAAAAAGTACATGCATTCCTTATCCGTTATTTTATTTTGAAAATATTGTTGCGGCTGCATTGATTCTCGCTTTAGAAGCTCACTCCATATACTGGGCTCTTAGTGGCTATCTCACAACAACCGTCCATTTTCTTTAACTCATTGTCTGTTTAAACCTATTTATGGTAGGGGAAGCTGTGGCCTTCGGTGGGAAATTGTGTCGCAGGGGCAGGCAATGGGTCAGTAAAGGCCATTGACGAGTTAGTTGGTCGATGTGCACCAACACGGACACATGAGTAAATGCAACGCTCGGCAATACACGAGGAATTCAACCAGAAGGCAGCAGAGGAGGAAGCAGCCACCATTGCAACAGCACAAATCAGAAAAAAACGGGGGAGAAATGAACTTTCCGACTTCGTGGAAAAACCTCCGGAACGAACTCTCAACGGAGCATGAGTAAATGCAACGCTCGGCAATACTCGAGGAATTCAACGAGAAGGCAGCCGAGAAGGCAGCCGAGAAGGAAACCGCCACCATCGCAATAGTCAGAAAAAAACGGGGGAGAAACGAACATTCCGACTTCGTGGATAAAACATCCTTGAAAGTGTTCACGAGTCATGCCCACTTTGACGACATTTGTCTTGTGCATTTTAGAAACATTATTAAAAGTCGTCAAAGGCAAACGTCTTTGTATAGTTTTTTTCCAAAATGTTCGTTAACCAGCACTGCCGAAGCAGGTAAGAACCAGTAGTCACTTATAAAATAGGTGTAAAATAAGATTTCAAAGAAATCATAAATCGTTAATGCTTGTTGTTGACTAATATTGTTGTTTGAATTTTTAGTGTTGTCTTTATTAAATGTGCATTCATGGTTGTGTACAATCTCAATGTTGCATCCCAATAGCTTTTTCTTATTCCCATGCGTTTCAACACGGGTAGATTTTGTATATATATACATGTTATTCATTTTGTGACATTAATAAATAATTCTGTGATCATTTTCTCTCATTTTTGCGTGTTTCTCACACCTTTCTTACAAAATTGGGACATGTTGTCAAATTTTAAAGGGTTTAGTTGCTAGTTCTGCGAGGACCATGGAACGAATTAGAAAATTTTCAAGTTACGAAAAAAGTTCAAGAACCAATTAATCTCATAAGTAGAGGTATGACTGTAACTGTATAACTCCTAGCGGCTGAGTGGTTAGCATGCCGGCCTCACAATTGTGGGGAAATTCAGGTCGGTCCACTAGTGTGGAGTTGTTGCATGTTCTCCCCGGGTTCTCTGGTTTCCTCCCAGATTCCAAAATCATGCATGGTAGGCTGATTGGAGTGAGTGTGAATGGGTGCCCTGCGATCGGCTGGACATTAATTCAGGGTGTCCCCGCCTCCAGCCTGAAGTCAGCTGGGACAGGCTTCAGCACCCCCCGCGACCCTAGTGAGTAATAAGCGGTTCAGAAAATGAATGAATGAATATATCACTCCTCTACCTTCCTGAGATCTTCCTTTTCCTCCTCATACTCCTCTGCGTAGTACAGCATGTCATCAGAAATCACACAGTAGTGTTTGTTCCAGCGCTGAAAAAAAAACGTGCAAAAGTTGTGTTCATAACTTAATGATTTCAAGTTAATTGTATTGGTTGGTACAGTTTACACTCATCCTTACAGTAGAGGTGGGCACCTATTCCAAAAAGGGCCTCAGTGGATCGTGGCCTTTGCTCCAACCGTAGCCGCACAGTTTTTAGTCCACAGAATAAAAACATGAACCCATTGTAGCCCTCTAGATTAATTGCCCTCCCCTGCCTTAAAGCAATGATTCCCAAAGTGTGGTATGACAACCAATGTTTGTACACAGGCTTCGTGTGGATGTATTTATTCATTTTCTGAACCGCTTTATCCTTACTAGGGTCGCGGGGGGCACTGGAGCCCATCCCAGCTGACTGGGGAAACCCTGTATCGGTGGCCAGCCGATCGCAGGGCACAAGGAGGAGACAGACAACCATTCACGCACACACTCGTACCTAGGGGCAATTTAGGGGGTGTCCAATCAGCCTACAATGCATGTTTTTGGAATGTGGGAGGAAACCAAAGTACCTGGAGAAAACCCATGCAGGTCTGGGGAGAACATCCAAACTCCACACAGGTGGATTGATCTGGATTTCAACCCAGGACCCCAGAGCTGTGAGGCCGACGTGCTAACTGCTGGGCCACCCTGTGACACACTGTACGTCTTATTAAAGTGGTTTCAGTCGTTCTTTTCAATTCAGTACGTACATTACATTTACACATTACAGGGACTGGAGAATTATTAGGAAACTTGTATTTTTGAGGATTAATTTTATTATTGAACAACAACCATGTTCTTAGTGAACCCAAAAGGCTCATTAATATCAAAGCCGAATATTTTGGGGAGTTAAAGTGGAGATTTTTTAGATTAAGCTATTTTAGGAGGATGCCTGTGTGTGCATGTGACTATTACTATACATAATTATTGGGTAATTTAACAAAAAATAAATATATACCCATTTCAATTATTTATTTTCATTAGGGAAACCAATATAACAGTGCAACAATCCAAATATACATTTCTGACATTCAAACATGCCATCCATGGATTCTGTCAGTGTTTTGATCTGTTCACGATCAACATTGTGTGCAGCATCAGCCACAATTTTCGCTTCTCCTTTCTTGGTATCACTCGTTAGATTCATTTATGCCGCAATGTCATGCTACGTCTTTAGCATAACTAGGAACGTCACGTTTTCGGTCACTGTCATCATGTCTAATTTTTTCTTGGGCTCATTGGATGCCTTAAATGGCCCAGGACGCTAAGGACACATTTTTAAAAGTGACCCAAAATCCAAACAAAGCTGGAATAGGCTCGGTGTTGTCTTTCTCCACAGGTGATGTGTGTGATGCTTATGTGTGATGTGCGGCCTTTTATATTACTCGCCGCGTCATTCTTCTTCTACTGTGACATATCGCTTGTTCTTCAGCCCTGAATTCTGCCATTTTCATCCCATGTTCCACTTGAGAGTTTCAGCGCAAATTTTGACATTTTTATGAACTTTTTATCCTTAATATAAAAAACTGTGATGTACTGAAGCTGCAAATGTTGAAGCCACAATGTGTTGAAGGATGACAGTATGGAACTCCAAAGCACTAACAGCCTCGCCATCTTGTCGTTCAGTACAGAGAGGCATTCTTTCTGCTTCAATAGAGTAGCGATGCTAATAGGTGGGTTTGCCTTGCACTATTAGTCAACCGCGCACCACTTTCTAAACGTCTGTTTTTCGGCCTGCTTATTCATTTCATTCGCACCAATAATTTTAAATAAAGAACTCTGTGACGTCAAGCGGCGGTCAAAAGAGAGATGTTGTGGAAGGCTCCAAGTGGAAGTCAAGAAGGCTGCAATATTAGCGGTACAATTTTAAAATAAAATAACGGATACAGGCCGCCCCAGTAGATAAGTGGATTGCGTGTCGGCTTGACAGCTCTGGGGTCCTGGGTTCGAAACCAGGTCGGTCCACCTGTGTGGCGTTTGCATGTTCTCCCCGGGCCTGGATGTGTCTGTTCCGTGTACTCCAGTTTCCTCCCACATTCCAAAAACATGCATGGTAGGCTGGTTGGACACTGTAAATTACCCCTAGGTATGAGTGTGATCATGAATGGTTGTCTGTATCCTCGTGCCCTGAGATTGTCTGGCCACCGATTCAGGGTGTCCCCAGCCTCATGCCCGAAAAATCAGCTGGGATTGGCTCCAGCATCCACCAAAACCTAATCCCTAAACCTAATCACCCTGTTGTAAATCTTTTAATTATAGGAGTAAAATGTAAATTTTGCTTTCAGTGTGTATAGGCTTGTGGTATTGAGTTTTTAGTGGGTGTTTTGTGTATTGACTTTGTATTGACTTGTTTTTTCCCCACTGTGTGCATTTTAGAGCAGTTTGATAGAACTCAAAAGTACCTGGTTGACAGGGTCCCACATTTCTAAGTCACCCTGTTTCTGCCATGTCCTGAAGTCTTTACAGGTTTCCACGCCATCAACACTAAGCTTCTTGTGCTGCACATGGAACATTATCCACATGATTTTATCGTAATAAAAAATATTGAGAAAAACTTCAATCACCCCCTCTCACACACACACTGTACTTTAAGAATAATTTTGCCCTTCAGGTGTGTTGGTGATGGTAGCTGCTCAGCCATGTGCTCCATTGGCTCAAGTAGCAATTTTTCACCAAACACTTCTCTGAAGATGCGGGCCATATGACGTTGCTGCTCAACTGGACAATGCTCTTCTATTGACAGGATTACTGGATACCTAGGAAAGACCATAGAGGTTGATCAAATATTCATTACTTTTCAGCACCGCTTATGCATTTTAGGATCACATGGTGCTGGAGCCTATCCCATTAGACTTCAGGCGAAAGGCACACTACACTCTAAACTACCAACCATTTACATTCACATTTGATCCCACTCTGCCACTTAGTGGCAATTGATCCCACGCTGCCCACACTTTAGAATGGCAAATGAACAACTACACCATCACTGACCTGATTAATTATTCAGATGTCTAAATCTATTTTGAAAGTCAAACCTCTTGTTAGAGATTGGTGTCACCCGTCCCTGTGATTACCCATTGAGTTCACCGGTCGTTTCCCCGCCCCTGGTGTATCTCTTGCTTGCTGTCTCTTGTGTGACCCAGGTGTTTCTAAGTGTCTCGTCAACCCATGTCTGTTTATCTAAACCCTGTGCGTTTGTCAGTCCTTGTCGGATCGTCTGCGTTTGTCATTCTCATGCCCATGTCTTGTGATCCTCGTTTCCCCGCCTCCCCTGCGTCAGGTTTGATTCTGTTATTTGATTTTGAAGTCTTTGTTATTTTTTTGAGTAGGTTGCCACAATTATTAAAGTTTTTGTTAGTGCTCTCTACTCCCTGTCTTTGCCTGCTTTCTTACGCTTCACCATCCACAAAACCTGACACCTCTCTGTGAACAATAGATTTCGAATGGACAACAATGTGATGTAAGTCTTATTATGTCATTATGCATCTACATGCTGCAGGCCCACTCATCTTAGGAGAGCTGACTAAATAAACACTCATTCATTTGCAAAGTCTCATGCCACTAGCTGAACTCAAGGGAGCGTACCAATCATTTAATTTTATTTTGGGAGGAATAGATTAATACAATGGTACCTCTACTTATTAATGCTTTTACATAAGACATATTCAGGTTACGAAGAGCTTTTATGAGAGACATTTTGTTCCAAGATTTGAAAAATAGTCCAAGTTACAAAATGTCAAGCAAAATCTAAAATGATTGAATTTTCATCTCTCACATTTCTGCATCACCTTTGCTTCAGTATTTTGAATGACGAGAAAAGCTTTACTGATTTTTCTCTTAACTTGAAAAAAATGATCGCCCAAATTCGTCACAGAGTTGTTTTTTGAGTTTTTCTGGGTGTGCCTTACAAAATTTGAAGTTGTTAACTTGTGTGTTTACGTGTGTCTTTAGGTATTAAAATCAATTAGGTTTGAATGTTGAGGTTGTATTTGCTAGCTGTTCTTGAATGCACCGCAAGAATGAGACATACGGAAAAGCAGGATGAAATGATTTTGATTTTGTTTTTGTTTGGGTGTTGTTGTGGCGTCGGCTACGGCGGACAGTTGTCGTGTTGTGTTCTTCAAATTCCAAAATAAAGTACTAAAAAACAGAGAAATCTGGCGACTTCTTTGTTGATTTCACTGTGTTTACTCTGCTGCCACTCGCAATTCCACCTGATTTGAAAATGTCTCTGCATTGGTCATTCACCTAAATGGCTTAATAAATATTTTTCTTATATTAACGTTCTTTTTGCATACATAAATACATTTGCATATTTCATACAAATTAGGGATACATTTTTCATGATTAAACCATTTAAGGGTTAGTATTAATCATGGAATGAATTATGATAATTCAATGTAAAATATGCCTCTACTTAAAAAACTTGTGCAAGCACTTCTGCAAGTCATTTTGTAAGTCGAGGTACCACTGTGTACATACTGTGATCCTCCACCACTTTGTGACTTCAACCTTCGCGGCTTCACTACATCGGGGATTTTTCCCTAAGTATATAAAAAGTTCATAAAATGTCAGAATCCACGCTTAAACTCGCAAGCGGAAGACAGATGGAAAATGGTGGTGAAAAATCGCGTAAATCAGGGCCTCGCTTCTTTTTCGGTGCTGGAATGGTTGGCACTCGGCGACAAAGAAGTGATAAGCGAGATGCACTTGGTCTTGCCATTTCTTGTTTAGTTGCAAGTGAATTTCGCATCGCGCACGTCACCTGTGGAGAAAGCATCACAGTACTCGTAAAGAAGGCATACAGAGGCTATATTTCCTTAGAGTACTCAGGAAAGAGCAACCGAACCCCAAACTGCAGAGGGTTATCAACACAGCCCAAAGATCATCAACTGCCCCCTACATCTCCTGTTCACCATCTACGAATCCCGGTGCCTAGAAAGGGCAACGAGCGTCATAAAAGACAATAAACATCCCGGCTTCCACCTCTTCAACCTGTTGCCCTCTGGCAGGTGCTACAAGTCCTTAACAGCCAAGACAAACAGACTCAAGGACAGTTTCTTCCCTATCCCTTCCCAAGACCCATCACCACACTCAACTTTAGTTCTGCATCGAGGACCTAATCAAGACTTACTGCTAACCACTTTAGTCACTTTGTACCTACTTATTTATCTCATCTCATCTCATTTTCTGAACCGCTTTATCCTCATTAGGGTCGCGGGGGGTGCTGGAGCCAATCTCAGTTGTCTCCGTGCCAGAGGCGGGGGACAGAACCGGTGGCCAGCCGATCGCAGGGCACAAGGAGACGGACAACCATGCACACTCACACCCATACCTAAGGGCATTTTAGAGTGCTGAATCAGCCTACCATGCATGTTTTTGGAATGTGGGAGGAAACCGGAGTACCCGGAGGAAACCGGAGTACCCGGAGGAAACCTACGCAAGCCCGGGGAGAACATGCAAACACCACACAGGTGGACCAACCTGGACTTGAACCCAGGACCCCAGATCTGTGAGGCCAACGCGCTAACCACTCGCGCAATGGGCCGCCCACTACATATTTAAGTGACCAATTATTCATGTTGACTACTACTTATTTATTGATTAGTTATTTATATTCTTTATTGATTATTTATCTGTTTGTTTGTTGTTGTTATTTGTACACGTCCCTACTTACAGTGGGGGAAATAAGTATTTAGTCAACCACCAATTGTGCAAGTTCTCCTACTTGAAAAGATTAGAGAGGCCTGCAATTGTCAACATGGGTAAACCTCAACCATGAGAAACAGAATGTGGAAAAAAACAGATAATCACATTGTTTGATTTTTAAAGAATTTATTTCAAAATTAAAGTGGAAAATAAGTATTTGCTCATCTACAAACAAGCAAGATTTCTGGCTGTCAAAGAGGTCTTTCTTCTAACGAGGTCTAATGAGGTCTCCACTCGTTACCTGTATTAATAGCATTTGTTTTAACTCATTAATGGTATAAAAGACACCTGTCCACAACCTCAGTCTCTCACACTCCAAACTCCACTATGGCCAAGACCAAAGAGCTGTCAAAGGACACCAGAGACAAAATTGTAGATGTGCACCCGGCTGGGAAGACTGAATCTGCAATAGGTAAAATGGTATAAAAAAAAATCAACTGTGGGAGCAATTATTAGAAAATGGAAGACATACAAGACCACTGGCATTCTCTCTCGATCTGGGATCTGGGCTCCATGCAAGATCTCACCCCGTGGTGTCAAAACGATAACAAGAACGGTGAGCAATGAATAAATTTGTTCACCGGATGGAAGAGTTCTGCCGATTCAAAGCAGGGGTATTTTCGTTACAAATTTATTCATTCATTGCAATTGGGTCAGGTAACGCTGTAAAGTGCACCACCCTGGGCCCGGTTCTGATGTCTAAAAATCCCCAGTATTTGTATTTAATCATTAAACGCTGTTTTCGGCTGGATTTGACCGAATTTGAGAGCATTTTGAGCCGTTTGGCGAATGGACGTATATGGACGTTTTTTGCCTCCATCGCGACATTTTACCGAGGAATACACTTCCCTGGGCTCGGTTCTAGTGTCCAAAGAGCTCCAGTATTTGTATTTGATCATTAGATTCTGTTTTAGGATGGATTTGACCCGATTGCTGTCATTTTATGGCTCGGTTCTGCTACATCTGCCCGCCCAAGAGTGCTTATTCCCGGGCTGCCATGCCCGCCCAAGAGTGCTTATTCCCGGGCTGCCATGCCCGCCCAAGAGTGCTTATTCCCGGGCTGCCATGCCCGCCCAAGAGTGCTTATTCCCGGGCTGCCATGCCCGCCCAAGAGTGCTTATTCCCGGGCTGCCATTGACGGTAGACTAATAAATTGAGAGTGATGAGCGCCAAAGGGAAATGAATCATTGATTTTTACTATAATTTGGACAACGCCGCCGTTGAGGCCGGATTAAAAATCATAACGGGCCCGCGGGCCGAGGTTGAAAAACTTGTACACACACGATCCGGGGCGGGGCGAGCGCGCGAATCCCGTTTCGGCGAAACCTCCGTTCGGCCAAACGTCCATTCGGTGACCTGTCCGTCTGTCAAACGTCCGTCGACGAAACGTCTTTCGGCGAATCATCCGAGTACCGCAGTGCGGTCATTTATTTCAAAAGAGAGAAAAGATCGACAGATAAAATGCTAAACAAAATGTATTTTTGATGCCCATGAATGAAATTCAAGGAAAAAAAACAATATCTTGCATAAAACGTGAAAAAAAACTCACTTGCGCCTGCCAATGCTCGCCATCTTACCGTAGTTAAACGTGCTCTGACTGGCCAGACGCGAGTAGCCTTGATAGATGTGTTCGTAGTGTTCACCATGTCAGCTCATCCCAATAGTTGTTAAGGCTGATCAAAGGTCTTGTGGTCGATCATTAAAATATCAGCCTTGATACCTGGGTAATGTTTATCTCATGCTATTATTGCACCTAGAGACTTGGTGAAAAGTAGACCGCTACGGACATACTTCCTGGATTGAATTTGTATACGTGCAGGCAACACCCTTTCGGAACACAGAAAGAAAAGATTTTGAAGGTTTAGCTGCATGATTGTACATTTGTTATTATAAATAAAACGAAATTTCACTTTGATTTTTTTGGTTTAATTTCTTGTTCGAAAGTGAAAACTATTGCAGTAATATGAACAATCGAAAGAATAGATATTTCAATATTAGAAGCAATATGGCTGCCACATCTTAACCTTCTGGTAAGAAAATTGTAATTCTGTCATTAAAAAGCATCAGATTCTCATCAAGATAGACTTATTTCTTTTTTCGAATTGAATAATTTGATATTTTGCATTTAGAAAGACAGGCATATTAACTTCCTCATGATATTTACCCAAATAGTGTGCAATCCAGCAGTATCTCAGAAATACCATGTGCGATTATTTTTCTTAAGATTTTCCCTTCAAAGTAAAACATTTGTACTCCCTATTAAAACCATGAATATGGAGGTGAAAATTGTGAATCAGGTGACGTCATATATGCAAGAAATTACAAAATTCAACGATTTTAAGGCAATTTTAAGGGTGCGGATTATACGCGGAGGCGGCTTAATTGCGAGAAAATACGGTACTTATTATGTGTTAGGTTTATCCAATGTTAGGTTTATCTTTAGGTATTTCCAAATTCAGCTTTGAATAAAAAAGGCATCTGTAGTCACATCACCATTTAATTCTTGCAAGAAGAGAATACATCCACCCGCTCGTCCGGTCAAGATTATTCTGTCGAGCGGCATTATGTCCTGCCCATTTAAGGCCTCAAATCAAAACAATTACAAGGTTATCGATTCGATCCAATTGCGTAAGCAAGAAACAAAACAATTCCATAATCAAGCAAACCTAGCGTCAAACCTAGCGATAGCCATCCGCTGAATCAACAACAATTTAAGCGTCCTTCACAGATCTTCATTGCGAACCTGTATCTGGGGAAAGGGTTGAGGCGTATCTTCCAGTAATCAGTCCTCGGAGCAAGGACTCAGTGTATTGTTAAGTCATTGCGAACTTGTATCTCTAGCTGGAGCCAGCTGTCCTGGAGAGCGACCTTGGAGTAAGCGTTTGTCTTCGTTGAAAGCACATATTAATTCTAACTCTAACATAAAAGCGATCAACACATATATATGTATATATATATATATATATATATATATATATATATATATATTGTTTAATATAGTTACACATTTAGGATGAGCATTACTATTCCTAATAAGCAAATATATTGATTAATATAGTAAGCATGTATATTATAAGGCTTTATATTCATTGCAAACACATTTATAATAATGATTACTCCAACATTCCCCCCTATATTATAAATTTGCACATGATCCCCCTAATAAAACTTCAAACACATTTATAATAATGATTACTCCAACATTATGTTGACTATGTATTTATTTATTATTTATTTGTCTGTTTGTTGTTGTTATTTGTGCACTTCATGGTGAATTTTTAAATCTCATACAATAACGTATTCAATGCAATTCAATTCAATTTGGTGCATTTTCAAGGCATTTTATCTTGCAAACCCGATTAAGGGACATGAAAGAGGATAACAAATAATATTAATTAATTCGGACAGGGACCTGCAAGGACTGTATTATTAAGGCAAAAGCTTCAAGATCGTACTGAAAAAGTAACATTTATGTGGCGGCCCGGCGAATGAGTTGTTTTCTCCAGTTACTCTGGTTTTCTCCTTCATTCCAAAAAACATGCATGGTAGGCTGGTTGAACACTAAATTGGCCCTAGATATGAATGTGAGCATTAATGGTTGTGTCTCCTCGTGCCCTGCGATTGGCTTCAGGACCCCCTGCAGCCCTTGTGAGGATAAAGCGGTTGAGAAAATGAATAAATAAAATTTATGTCACACTTACTCCGAGGATACAAAAGCATGCTGATTGATGACTTTAACCACGTCTTCAAACTTGATTTTGGTAGTCCTAGTCCAACCATGATAAATGATTGGCTCTCCAGGTCCTTCCCAGCAATCCACTGTATTTAACACAAAAACATATCACATTTGTAGTGTAACTTTTATATGGAAGAGTCAAAGTCAAAGTATTGAATATACTGACTTTCAACACAGCGACATCCTAGGCGCAGACACCGTACATAAGCCTCCGTGGAGGACTCGCTACGAAGTTGATCACCTGTCAGGTAGCTAAAAAAAAACAAAAACTGCCTTGAAACTAAAATACAAACACGGGGAAAAAATGCCCGGACCTAAAAAACAAAAATAAGGAAACGAACGCTACAACTGAAACAAGGAAATAAATTATAAAACTTTTTTTCCCCAGATTTATTTATTTATTTTTATATTAGTGAATCTTTGACTTGATCATTTTGGGTACTCTCCCCAAATTTGCCAAGTATAATTGCTTTATTAGTTGACACATTTGGTTGAGGAGGTTAAACCAAGTATTAAATTCAAAGATTCACATACTGAGATGGGACATTATTTTCAGTAAGAACGATGATTCACATACCGTATTTATCGCATATAAGCCACTTCTGTCGGGCAAAAAAATGATGACTGAATCGAGGGTACGGCTTATATGCGCATAAAACATGACATGCAAAAAACCTGCAAGTTGACTGCGCCGTGACACTATGACGTCACGACAAAATGGCGCTGTTGCGTGCTCAGTGACGTCATGACGCAAGCGAAGGCCGACACGGTCATTTATTTCAAAATAGAGAAAAGATAAACAGACAAAACGCTAAACAAAATTAATTTTGACGTCCATCAATGAAATTCAAGGAAAAACGTACGTATCTTGCATAAAACGTGAAAAAACTCACGTTCCCATCACTGCTCGCTCTGGGCACAGCCATCTTACCTAGGTCCCGGGCAGCCATCTTACATAGCGCGCTGACGTCTAAACCTAGTTAAAGGTGCTCTGACTGGCCAGACGCAATTAGCCTTGATTTTGAAATAAAACAAAATTCCACTTTGATTTTTTTTCGTTGTATTTCTTGTTGGAAAGTTTTCGAGTAATATGAACCATAGAAAGAATTGAGCTATTTTGACATTAGAAGCAATATGGCTGCCACAACATCTTAAACTTCTGGTAAGAAAATTGTAATATCTGTTATTAAAAAGCATTAGGTTCTCATCTTATTTCTTTTTTCAAATTGAATAATTTGATATTTTGCATTTTCAAAGACAGGCATATTAACTTCATTATGATATTGACCCTAATAATGTGCTTTTGATTCATAGAGTATCTCAGAAATACCATTTGTGATGATTTTTCATAAGATTTTCCTTTCGAAGTAACACATTCGTACTCCCTATTAAAACCATGAATATGGAGGTGAAAATGGGAATCAGGGGGGTGGCTTATACGCGATAAATTGTAAAATTCAAAAATTTTCAAGGGAATTTTCAGGGTGCGGCTTATACGCACGTTCGGCTTATATACGAGTAAATACGGTAATTTACCAATAAGCTCGACAAGGCCAGCATGTTTATCTCTAAACATTCATTCTTTTTCTTAACCACTTATCCTCACAGGGTTCTGGAGCATATCCCAGCTGAATACGGGCACCAAGCGAGGGACACCTTGTAACGGTGGCCAGTCAATCGCAGGGCACAAGAAGAACAATCATTCACGCTCAAACTCATACCCAGGGGCAAATTAGAGTATTCGACCAGCCTACCTACACTGCATGTTTTTGGGATGTGGGAGGAAACTGGAGTACACAGAAAAATCCCATGCAAGCTCGGGGACAACATGCAAACTACACACAGTGATGACTAACCTCAGAACTGTGAGGCCAACGCTCTAACCACTCAGCCGCTGTCTAAACAAATTCAATATATTTTTGAGAATTATATTTGAGAAGTGTAAAACTGAAATAAATTGTAAAACTTGCCTGGCAGCCTGAGCTGTAAAAATACACTGTACAGGGGTACCTTTACATACGAGTGCCCCAAAATAAGAGCAATTTGAGATACGAGTAAAATTTTGAGCAAATATTTATCTTGAGATACAAGACAAATTTTGATATACGAGCAGTCAATGGACGCGAGAGGCTGCTCATAAGAACATCATGGGCACTGTCTCTCTCCCCGCAACTCCCTCGTGTAATGTCTCTCTGGTCGCAACTCCCTCGTGTAATGTCTCTCTGGTCGCAACTCCCTCGTGTAATGTCTCTACGAGCACTGGGCGGAGCGTTGCAGTTTTTTCCCTGTTAGTCAGTGCGAATGGCGTATATACTAATTCTCGTTGGCAAGTGGTCGTGCATTATCCTATTGTGAGGACATTTGTGTGCATCATTTTCGGAATATTTTGAAGGGAATACAAAAGCAAACAACCCTCGATAGGTTGCATCTGAAAGTCAGGGTGGAGGCGGGGCAAATAGAGCCAACCCGGGCGAAGAAAGGTATCAACATTTAAAACAAAATTAGAAAGGTTAGATTAAACTTATTTTTGAGTGTAACTGCTTCGTAATACAAGTTCATTTAAATTTGTTTATGTTAAGAGCGCGTTGGCATGTAAAAAGTCCACCCTCCCAGTCGCTCTCTCCCTTCCGCAAAATCCGTCTAATTTTAGTATACAGACGCTCCCCTACTTACGAACATTCGAGTTACGAACAACGGTACATACGAACATGTCTGCAAATTGCGTTTATGTCGAAAAATGTTTGTAAGTTCGATTTTGTATTGCGCACCTTTTTCCGAGTAGTGCTTCTTTCCGCCGCTAATACCGACGCCTGGCGCTGTGAGAGCTCAGCTCACCCGGCATCCACCTTCCTCTGCCCAGTTCGTTGCAGTGCGGAAGTACGTGAACGTATGTCCAGTGCGCAAAGAACCTTTTTCATTTTTATCATTAAATATCTCGTGCATCCATTATTCAATATGATTGGTGAAAAGCGAAAGGCTTCTATTGAGGGAGGTGCAAGGAAGAGGTAAGCCATTTCATTAGAAATGAGTGGCAATAATAACGAAGCTTGATGCGCGTGAGAAAGTGGTGAGCGTTGCATACAACTTGAATCGTTCGACCGTCAGTACCATTTATAAACATAAAGATCGAGCAGCAGGACCCAAATATTGAACGTTGCACAAAGTTTGCAAATCAATTGAATGATGCCATTCAGTGCTACCGCATCATTTATGATGAAAAAAGAAAACTGCAATCGTCATTAGATAGCTTCTTTCGGCCAGTTTCTAGTAAATCTCTCTCTCTAATGTATGTATACAGTACTGTATGTATTCTCTCCATTTTAGTAAATGTTTTTTTTCAGTACAAACCAATGTGTGTAAACTTATACAAGCCCTAAACATACAAATGCACTTATATAAACCTTCAATATACTTATATAGGCCTTAAACATAAATTATAATACAAAATATAGCACTGAGCAACTTACGAACAAATTCAACTTATGAACAATCGCTCGGAACCTAACTCGTTCGTAAGTAGGGGAGCGTCTGTACTATTAAACACATTTTAGTTCTATTAAACCACTAGTTATTTGTTACTTTATTAATAGACGGCGAATTAGAACAAATAAAAATGTTTTTCCAATCCAATTTCCTGTTTTTGGTGTTTTTTCAGAGGGTTGGAACGAATTAATTCTTTTTTAGTTCATTTCTATGGCAAACGTTCGTTTGAGTTACGAGAAAATCGACATACGAGCTCAGTCCCAGAACGCATTAAGCTCGTATCTCGAGGTACCACTGTACAAAAATGAAAACTCCACAGTCTCTTTTTTTGATTGAATTAGGAGAGTGACATACTGACGTGTTGTGTGATGAATTGATCCAGTAATGAGACATAGGGTTGTTCATGTCTTGGTTGTTGATCTCTGATAATTTATCATCCCACACAGAATTCTCCTTGGAGAAGAGGAAGCTGAGAAACTAGGAAAAACATTAAGAAAGGTCACATGCAAGACTTCATATAACTTGCATATCAGTAAAGGGCATTTTAAAAATAAATGAAACCGTATTAGCTGTATTAAAGTTAATACCTCGCTGACAGTGAACTCCGGGTCATTGGTTTTTCTCATTGTGTCATCAATGAACGTGGTCATCAACTCTCTAACTTTATTGAGATCGCTAGCCCAAGACTCCTTTAGGAATAGAAAGCAAAACACATACTGCATTCCATTTCATATGTTATTCAGCAGAGTTCAGTCTTAATGAGAGACTACATTAATGCTGTGTATGTTGACCTCACACTCGACTCTTCTCTTGGTCGAAAACAAGTCAAGATACTTAACTCCTCTGTTTGGAGAATGGTTCTCATTCGCAACCCTATTTTGACAAAACACCATGGTCTGTGACCTGAAAGCGCTTACTCTGGTTACAACATTAAAACTTGGCTGGAAACCACATTGGTAAGTCCAGATTTGATGAAACCAAAAACACAATACAGTCGTATCTCTACTTACGAAATTACCGTATTTACTCGCATATAAGCCGCTTTTGTTGGACAAAAAATGATGACTGAATCCAGGGTACAGCTTATTTGCGCATAAAAACACGACATTTACGAAACTGTAAGTTGATGACGCGATGATGTCATGCGCCCGATACGGTCATTTATTTCAAAATAGAGAAAAGATAAACACATAAAACGTTAAACAAAAGGTATTTTGACGTCTATGAATATAATTCAAGGGAAAAAAACTTATCTTGCATAAAATGTGAAAAAACTCCCGTTCCGTCACTGCTCGCTCTGGGCATGGCCATCTTACTGTAGTTAAACGTCCTCAGGCTGGCCAGACGCGAGTACACTTACTTGTGTCTGCTATTGCTCACTCGGGGCGCCACCATCTTACCGTAGGTACATGTTCTGACCATAGCGTTTACCATGTCAGCACATCATAATAGTTACGGCTGATCGAAGGTCTTGCGGTCGATTGTTAAAATATAAACCTTTATACCTGTGTAATGTGTATGCTATTATTGCACCCAGAGACTCGGTGAACACTAGGTATAGCGCTATGGGCAGATTTCCTGGTTGTGCTTCTGTTACTTCCTTTTTGAATTTTTCTACGTGCAAACAACAGCCTCCCTTTCGGAACACAGAAAGGAAACGATTGTACATTTGTGATTATTCAATCAAACAAAATTCCGCTTTGATTTTTCTCAAAAGTCGTCTCAAAAAGGACTGACATTTGCACACTGCACAACATGCAAGTGCGATTTCAGCGTGACACATGTTGGAATTACGCATGTAGGACCAAAACACAAAGATAAACGTATTTTCATTATGCTGTACTTTTTCAATAGTTTGCAAAAACACAATATTTCAATTAATGTAAAAACATGATAATAACAGTTTGATTTAAATTGTCCTATGCTTATTTTTTTATATTTTATATACATTTTACATGAATCACATTCACTCCGGATATACTCCGTAAATGGGACAAGGGTACTCCTGAAATGGGGTTGACGAAGGTTGGCAGCTCTGCATTATCCATGTTTCAAGATTATCTCATGTACTTTTGACCGCCGTTCGTCGTCGCAAAGTTCTGACGGTGTTTTTTGTTTGAGTTTTTCCAAGTGCGGATAAAGCAGCTGTTTTTATCCTCATGCTTCCCAAGAAAATTACCAGTGCGAATGAAAAGAATTGGTCAGGGAGGAGGACAACGAGCAGTTGGTCGAGTGGCATAAAAGCGAACTCTCTAGAGTTAATGGAAGAATCGGCAATACTGGAGGATGAGGAGGAAGCAGCAAACATTGCAACAGCAAAAATCAAAGAAATGTTGGAGAAATTTCACGAACTTCCTATCTTTGTAGAAAAAATATCGTGTTTACGAGTCGTGCTATCACCCACTTTGACAACATTTGTCTGTTGCATTATAGAAACATTATTAAAGGGGAATTGTCTTTGGATAGATTTTTTTTTGGAAAACGTCCGTCAACCAGCACTGCAGAGGGGCAACTTAAATCCAAACAGGTAAGAAAGAGTAGTGACTAATAAAATGAGTGAAAACTTAAATTCCAATGAAATCATAAAACGTTAATGTTTATTGTTGATTAATGTTGTTAGCGTTGCTGTTTGAATTCTTAATGTTGCGTTTATCAGATGTGTGCTCGTGTTTGTACTCTCTCTGTTGTGTACCGTTAGCTTCCTATTGTTCCTCTGCGTTTCAACGTGGATGGATTTAGTATGCTTGTTATTCATTTTAAAACACTAATAAATAATGTCCTCATAATTTTCCCTCATTTTTGTGTTTTTCACATCCTTCATACAAAATTGGGACATGTGAACCAATTATAAACGGTTTAGTTGGGAGTTGTATGAGGGCCATGGAACGAATTTGAGAATTTACTTCTTAAGTCCTGCTACTTACAAAATTTTCAAGTTACGAAAAAAGTTCTGGAACCAATTAATTTCGTAAGTAGAGGTACAACTGTATTTTGTATATAGCGGAATTGCATTCTCTGTTCATTTTGCTTTGGCACTGAATCTTGTTGTTGTGCGGTCTAATCCATGGAGATGAAATTACATATATCTAGTAGCTTGATAATACGAATTGGCATAATAAAATAATCGATGTCCAGCAAGGTTATTCTCACCATGCGACTTCATACATTCATTCATTTTCTGACCTCAGGGTCACGGGGGTGTTGGAGCCTATCCCAGCTCACTTAAGGCACCAGGCAGGGGACACCCTGAATCAGTGGCCAACCAATCGCGCGGCACAAGGACACAGACAACCATTCATACGCACACTCGTACCTCGGGACAATTTAGAGTGTTCCACCAGCCTACCCTGTATGTTTTTGGAATGTGGGATGTACCCGGAGAAAAGCCATGAAAGCCCAGGGAGAACATGCAAACTCCACACAGTGAGGGCCCTCCTGGGATTGAACCCTCAACCCCAGAACTGTGAGGCATAACCTCTAATCTGCCGAGCTGCCCCGACTTCATAATACGCTACATTAAATCCACTAGTATGCTATTGTGTCCCAGTACAGGAATCATTGCTTATGACTAATGTTCTAACTTCTTTAAAGGAAAGCTAGAACAACCTGGGGGGAAACTCATTTCAGCCACTCGTGTCCACGTTGTTGTTTTTTTGTCCACTACCCAAAACTTGTGACCATAAGAGAGGGTCAGGACATAAATTGACCAGTAAATAAAGTGATCTACCGTATTTTCACAACTATTAGGCGCACATAAGTCTGAAATTTTCTCCAAAATAGACAGGGCGCCTTATAATCCAGTGCGCTTTATAGATGGACCAATACTAAAATTGTTATCATGATAAAATAAAATAAATCCGTCGATAGGACAACTATGGCAAGCAGCCCCCGACTCTACTATTTTCCCCTTAGATAAAGTTCTGCGCAGTGACTGCTGGGATACGTAGTTTTTTTTTGTCAATACACCCACACACGGATTGTGCCCTGCCAATCGGCATCAACACTAGCTAGCTACTATTTGTGAACGAATTGTGGCCTGGCGATCGCCATCAACACAGCTGCGAAGCATGGAAGACAGTCTTGGAATACTAGTTACGCTAGCTACTATTTGTGAACGAATTGTGGCCTGGCGATCGCCATCAACACAGCTGCGAAGCATGGAAGACAGCCTTGGAATAGTTACGCTAGCTACTAGCTAGCTACCATTTGGGAATTAATTGTGGCCCATAGCCTACGAAAACTTCAGCTGTATGTGGGGACTCCACTTTGAAGTTTCTGTTAGAGGTGGGTTCCCGGCTCGTGGCTGTTTCAAATGAGCCACGCGAGTGTCAATGGCTGTTACAGCGCATCTCTCTAGCAGTGTGCCGCGGCAACGCATAGTGTCCTCGACTGTGTGAAGAAGTGTGAAGTTATGTGATATGTGCCATGTTTCATTTATTTTTTTTATTATTATTTTATTAATTTTATTTATGTTTTAGTTGTTATTAATATCCAGCAACTTATAATGGCGTCATTCAAATGAGTACATGACGTCAAAATCCCATTCATCACCTTATTGTGGCCGCCTGGACGAATGTATTAAACTCAGCGTTTTCGATGGACAAATGTTCAATTTGGACACAGATAATGAGGACTTTGATGGTTTTGTGGGTGAAGATGACGTGAGTACATTGTAAAATGGCTAAATAAAGTACAACCGAACTCAGTCTTGCTTCTGTTGCCTTGTTAAAAACGTGTTTTTAGCGTGCGGGTGTAGCGTGCATTTGGTACATGTAGCACCAAATTAATGTGTTCGCCGTTGTAGTAAATATACTACATATATATACAGATATTATTAGTGCAAAGTTATCACAGCCATCAACCTGGGTGTATTGACAAAAGGACTATTTATCCCAGCAGGCACTGCGCACCGGAAATAGCGTCTGTGGCTGCTTTCGTAGACAGCGCTATTACGCTTTGATAATCATCCATAAATAATATACGTATATATGCCATGCCTGGCTTCACGAAAAGTGGCAGGCAGCGCCGGGCTTCTTACGCTACGATTTGTGAATAGATTGATGGAAATGACGGTGACTCTGAGAACGAAGAGAGGGGACCCAGCTTTTTGGAAGGCTCGTTTGGGCAATTGTTTAATTCGGACTCAGAAAATGAGGACTTTGAGGGATTTGTGGGTGATGATGACGTGAGTGAGTTGTAAAATGTCTAAATAAAGTACAACCGAACTCAGTTTTGCTTCCGTTGCCTTTTTAAAACATGTTTTTAGCGTGTGGGTGTAGCGTGCAAGAACTATTTTTCCCAGCAGTCACTGCGCACCGGAACCCGGAAATAGGCTGCTTCCGGTAGCCAGTGCTATTGCGTTTCGATGTTCATCCATATATAATATATATGCGTCTAATGAGACGGTGCATGCTTTGTGTGTCTAAAATACAGAAATAGCACTCGTTACTGACACTGCGGCTTAAAATACGATGCGCCGAATAGTTGTGAAAATACGGTACCTTTTGTCTCAGGTCTCTGACCAGGACGGACATATGCAGAGTCTGCATCACTGCAGACGTCACACCAATCCGCTTGTTGATTCCCCGCTCCATCCTTCCCTCACTTGTAAACAGGACCCGGAGTTACTAAAGTGCTTCCACTTGAGGAAGAATCTCAATCTTGACCCTAAGAGGACAGGCCACCATGGTTTCAGGTGCTAATTCTTATTCCGACTGCTTCCCTCTTGGTTGTGAACTGATGAAGCCAACAGAACTACATCATCCACTAAATACAGCGTTGCAATACTGAGGCCACTGAACATGACCCCCTTAAAGCCTCAGAAGCGCCTAGATATTCTATCCATAAAGGTTATGATAAGAATTGGTGGCATAGGGGAGCCATGGCTATGTTAAACAGAGTGACCTGTGCATACAGGGACTGGACCCATCGCATCAGGGGTTATGGTACTCCTCATACTTCCAGACCAGGCATCACAGGACTCACCCGGGGGAGACAGTTGAACACCTTTTCCAAGTCCACAAAACACATGAGCCTCCGGTGACCCTGCTCAAGCTATGGAGCTGATCCCCAGTTCTGAACCCTGTCCATGATGTCTACGAGATGTTACAGATACATGCCAACCAAGACAAACCCACATTATCCAGAGCCTTTAGAAACTCCAGGTGGATCTCATCCACTCCTGTGGCTTTGTCTTCGAGGAGTTTTCTAACGACCTCAATGACTTAAACCCCAGAGTCCCCTTTTTCTGCTTCCCCATGAGAAGATGTGTCGGTGGAGTTGAGGTTTTCAAAGTATTCTGCAAGCTATCTAACTATATCCCGAGTTGAGGTTAGCATCGCCCTATTCCTACTATACACAGTGTTGGTGCTGCACGGCTTTCCCCTCGCGAGATGCAGAATGGTGGACTAGAAATTCTTTGAAATCGTCCGAAAGTCATTCTCGATGACCTCACTGAACTCCTACCAAGTCGGGGGTTTTGCCTCAGTGACCACGTTTAGACACCCCAGCCTCTTGGCCAGTCAGTACCCATCAGCTGTCTCCGAAAACCCCCAAGCCAATAAAGCCCGATTCGACTCCTCCTTCAGCTTGACGGCATCCCTCACTCTTATTACTATTCTAGGATTGCCACCATAACAGGCACCGACCACATTACGGACGCAGCTGCAGGCGGGTGCCACAGCCTTATAGGCATGGAACTAACTTACTAGAGGTAAGATAGGGCCGAAAAAAATCCAACCCGACCCGCGGGTCTAAAAACCCGACCAGACCGAACCCGAGGAATTAACTTGATTTGCAGGCCCGAGCCCAAAGCAAACCCGAAATTTCATGTTTTTGTGAGGACTCGAGTCGGGAGGAGTAGTGATTTATGATTAAAGCCTGTCTTTTGTAATGAAATCTAAGTTAAACAAAACTGTATAAACATTTACATCTTTTATATGATAATATAGATGTTTGACGAGTTCAATTGTTTAAATGAATTGAATTGAATTGAATGCTTTTATTGTCATTATACAAGTATAATGCTTTCACCACATAGTGCACAAATAACAGCAGACGGACAAATAAATCAATAAATAAGTAGTCAGCAGAGTGAAGTGCGCTTGTTCTGTCTGAAGTCCAGGATGAGTTCCATGGTTGGTTTTGGAGACGTTCAGCGCCAAGTCGCACCACTCGCTGAGTCGATAGACGCAACAACAAACAAGCAGACGCGTTGCCTGCTCAGCGTCGAGGTGCCAGTCTTTTTGCTCTCGTATGAGAGCAAAGTGCCACATTGACTACTGTTAGGGTTATTAGTCTTACATTATTATATATTTGCTTTCAATGAAGAAAGTGCTTCGCTTACTACATCTAAAATGCCTGCTTGCAACGAAGTAAATGCTTTGCTCCTTAATTAGACTAAACAAAAGGGAAGCGAAATCCACTTGGACTGCTGGAATGTGGAGAAGATCCTTTGGCTGCACATGACCTTAATTTGTTTGGACTATTTGACATCTCACTTCTGTTTCCCACCCCTCCCTTGAGAGTTGAGACGTCCATTGTAACTAGGGTTCTTGAAGTTAATAAACAAGGAAAAGAAGCGAGTGACGCCAGAACGAACCGGGGACTAGACCTGAACGGTTCGATTTCTCCTTGCAAGAAAAAAATCCAGAAGATTGTCTTTTCTCTTTATTTGTGCGTGCATTTGCGAATGCCTATTGGTGAACCTAAGAATTACATTAAGCCAAGCCAACGCAATTTTCTATAACATATTCAACAATCAATTTGAAGCTTTTTCCTAAATTCACTCTAACCGGTACTGGCGCGGCATTCACGTGACGTGCGCACAGCTTTCTCGGGCTCTGCGGCTCCGCCTCCAATTGCAATTACATTAATATACATTTTAAAAGCATTAATTTATTTATTTACTTTAAGACAGCGAGAGATACCACACATGGTTTAAGCATACAATTTTTTTCAGCGAGAGAGAAGCTCGGCCCGACCCGAATCCGAAGTAATGATTGACACTTTGGGCCCGACCGGACCCGAATTTTGGGTCAGGTCAGGTTGGGTTCGGGCTCAAGATCTTACCTCAATAACTAACCCATGGGAAAAAAATATGCCAGAGATGTTAAAAGTACTTTTGACAGGGGACTCTGACAAACGTTCCCAGCAGACCCTGACAAAATATCCGGGTCTGCTGTGCCAGACCCCGACAAAATACCCGGGTCTGCTGTGCCAGACCCCGACAAAATACCCGGGTCTGCTGTGCCAGACCCCGACAAAATACCCGGGTCTGCTGTGCCAGACCCCGACAAAATACCCGGGTCTGCTGTGCCAGACCCCGACAAAATACCCGGGTCTGCTGTGCCAGACCCCGACAAAATACCCGGGTCTGCTGTGCCAGACCCCGACAAAATACCCGGGTCTGCTGTGCCAGACCCCGACAAAATACCCGGGTCTGCTGTGCCAGACCCCGACAAAATACCCGGGTCTGCTGTGCCAGACCCCGACAAAATACCCGGGTCTGCTGTGCCAGACCCCTACAAAATATCCGGGTCTGCTGTGCCAGACCCCGACAAAATATCCGGGTCTGCTGTGCCAGACCCCGACAAAATATCTGGGCCTGCTGGCTGTGCCAGACCCCGACAAAATATCCGGGTCTGCTGTGCCAGACAGGCATCTTCCCCACCTTAGGAGCCAACTCATAACCAGGTGGTGATAGTTAAACAGGTCTACCCCTCTCTTTACTCAAGTGTCCAGGATAAGCGGCTGCAAGTCCGATGACAAGTCTACAAAATCAATCGTCGAATCAAAACGCCTAGAGTGTCCCGGTCCCAGGTGGACATATTGACAGTTTGCCTGAACATGGTGTTCTTTAGTTAAGATCTGCAATGAGTGCAGAAGTCCAAAAATAGAACACAACTCTTGTTTCGATCAGGGGCACAAGTGGTGAGCCCAACCGGCTCCATGGGTGTAAGTCCAAGTCATTGTGTCCCGTGTGCGGTCGATTGGTCGCCGGTCTTTTGGTCGCCAGTCTTTTGGTCGCCGGTCTTTTGGTCGCCGGTCTTTTGGTCGCCGGTCTTTTGGTCGCCGGTCTTTTGGTCGCCGGTCTTTTGGTCGTGGTCTTTTGGTCGCCCCGACCGCGACAACGGGCGATCAAAAGACCGGCGACCAAAAGACCGGCGACAAAACAAGGTAAAACAACATGGTCTACGCATCAATAAAAGCCAACAATGGCCATGAGCAGTTTCACTAAGCCGACGTGTGAGTGTATAAGAGTTTGTATGTACATGTGTTGTCCCTTTTAAGAAGCTACGTGCGTCAGGGTCTTAGCAAGTTCTTCCAGTGTGGAAGTGGGACACAAATGGTACACGGTCGATTGGTCGCCGATCTTTTGGTCGCCGATCTTTTGGTCACCAGTCTTTTGGTCACCAGTCTTTTGGTCGCCCTGAAGGTAAGTGATAATTACCATTTAAATCGTTGCTCAAATTCCCTAAATACAAACTGCGAATTACTATTTAGTTATACTTAATGCCCTACTAATTATTAGGCTAAAGAAAAGCTCCAAATTTCCCGGACTTTTATTGTTTTTTGTTGGAGAACTTGCTAAGACCCTGACGGACGTAGTTTCTTAAAGGGACAACACATGTACATACAAACTCTTATACACTCACACGTCGGCTTAGTGAAACTGCTCATGGCCATCGTTGGCTTCTATTGGGGGAGGTGCAAGGAAGAGGCAAGCCATTTCATTTGAAATGAGTGGCAATAATAACGAAGCTTGATGCGCGTTGCACGGGAATACAACTTGAATCGTTCGACCGTCAGTACCATTTATAAACATAAAGATCGAGCAGCAGGACCCAAATATTGAACGTTGCACAAAGTTTGCAAATCAATTGAATGATGCCATACAGTGCTACCGCATCATTTATGATCAAAAAAAGAAAACTGCAATCGTCATTAGCTAGCTTCTTTCGGCCAGTTTCTAGTAAATCTCTCTCTCTCTCTAATGTATGTATACAGTACTGTATGTATTCTCTCCATTTTATCATTATTTTTTTTCACTACAAACCAATGTGTGTTACTTTTACAAGCATTAAACATACAAATGCACTTATATAAACCTTCAATATACTTATATAGGCCTTAAACATAAATTATAATACAAAATATAGCACTGAGCAATTTACGAACAAATTCAACTTATGAACAATCGCTCGGAACCTAACTCGTTTGTAAGTAGGGGAGGGTCTGTACTCAAAATGAACATAGTTCCTCTCCACTTGATATAAATTAAAAAAAACAGGTTAATGGGAGTTTCATTCCAAGTCCTCTGGCAAAGTCCAGACCTTGAAGGGCAGCCCCATTCCAGCAAGGTACAGTTTTACGTTCGGGATTAACCAGTTTAAGAACCAGTCCTTTGTGAGGGCTTTCGTGACCCAGGCTTTTCTGGTGCCCATCTATAAACAGGCACCAAGGCTTTGTTCTTGTTTTTTTAAATCATGAGGACGGTTGAACTTATAGATTAAGGCTGGCTTTACCATGAAGCCAGCAGCAATCCCACACATGATGATCCGTACTTTCAGTTCATCTTTGAATAAGAATGTCCAGGAATGCACCCTCTTCCAAAAAAGGCCAGTCTGATCTATGTTAAAAACTTGCTGATGAAGATAAACAATCATTCTCTTCAATTATGTGAGTGAACTCTTCCTTGACATTCTGTTCCACACCCTCTTAGTCTGCCAAGGAGGCTGCCTCATACAACGAAAAAACTTTGTAGACCATACCTCTTCTTAAACTTTTCAAACCAGCCATGACCGGACATTTCGTCGACGGACATTTACGGACACAAACAAGCACATTTAATACTTGCACACGCCCAAATGCACACTGGAACGAGGCTGAGGTTCATCTTCATTCCCTTCATCCCGAGCTAAAAGATTTTGGCTTTGGTTCTAATCATGTCGGTGTCCAGAGCAATCTCCCTACAGTCCGAGATTCAGCTGTTTGTGTTGTCGAGCGAGTTTTTGCTGTTTTATTTTCTTTAATATTGAATATGTGAATTTCCTTTGTCTTCTTTAATAGTGGTTAAGGTTAGTGGTTAAGGTTAGTGGTTAAGGTTAGGCGAACTGTCTGGCGACGAAGTGTCCGGCGACGAACCGTCCGGGGACGAAGCGTCCGGCGACGAAGTGTCTGTCGACGAACTGTCCGGGTACCAAACCAGCCCTTGCTTGCAATAAAACCACTGGGCTCACTCGCAACACTGGAACGAGGCTGAGGTTCATCTTCATTTCCTTCATCCCGAGCTAAAAGATTTTGGCTTTGGTTCTAATCATGTCGGTGTCCAGAGCAATCTCCCTACAGTCCGAGATTCAGACCGATAGAGCATTCTCCATCTTAACAATGATATTATTCCTTGTGGTTACCACTCGCTTGGTGTCCTTGAAAAAGGGTGTCTTCCGAATGTTCGCTTCTTCTTTCTTGATGTAACGCAGGGTAGATTCATTTATGTTGCCATAGATGATGCAGGAGACTTAGGAGGCATTTTAAATGGCGATTCAAAATCCAAACAAAGCTGGTAATAGGCTCGGCGTAGTTTCTGTGTGTAATGCAAAATGTAATCCGAAAAAAATGAAAGAAAAGGCAGTTGACATTTTTCTGGTCAGTTTGCATTTAAAAAAATGCGATGTACTGAAGCTGCAAATGTTGAAGCCGCAAAGTGCTGAAGGATCACAGTATGTGCTTTCTTCCTTGTCTACAACATGTTTTCTTCAGTCAACTGCGGTCAACTGTCATATGGCATCCTTCAAACCTAGTGCTCGCACTTCTATGTCTCATTTTTTAGGGTTCATCTTAGCACCTCATGGCCAGCATGTAGATCAGGGGTCTCAAACTTGCGGCCCGCGGGCCAACTGCGGCCCTCGGGACGATAATTTGCGGCCCCCGTCTTAATATGAAAGATTAATGTTCGTGCGGCCCGCAAAATTGATATTAATGACACTTGTGTTCGGAGCAATGTTCCCTCTAAGCTGCACGCGTGCGCAATTGGCCACTACTCTCGTCTTCTCTGCGCAGTAGCAATCATATGGCACGCAGTAAAAAAAAAAAATCGATTTTTTTTTTTTTTTAATTTTTTTTTTTTTTAATTTTTTTTTTTTACCCCTTTCCCCATGATGGCGCCGTTTAAGTGGCAGCCAGTGGCAGTAGCTCTGTCCACTCATGTTTTTCGTGTTTTACAGCATGTTTTACATGAAAAATTAGAGGGAACATTGACATGCACCTGCTTGTGGCAGGTGTGATACTGGTGTGCCCATAGCGAGCAATGATGATGTCGTGACCGGATGATTCGCCTAAAGACGTTTCGCCGACGGACGTTTGACAGACGGACAGGTCGTACTAGTATTTGTTAGTTTAATGATTAAATACAAATACTAGTATTTGTATTTAATCATTAAACGCTGGTTTCAGCTGGATTTGACCGAATTTGAGAGCATTTTGAGCCGTTTGGCGAATGGACGTCTATAGACGTTTTTTTGCCTCCATCGCGATATCATCCAGTATTTGTATTTAATCATTAAATGCTGTTTTAGGATGGATTTGACCCGATTGCTGTCATTTTACGGCTCGGTTCTGCTACATCTGCCTGCCCAAGAGTGCTTATTCCCGGACTGCCATGCCCGCCCAAGAGTGCTTATTCCCGGGCTGACATTGATGGTAGACGAACATTGATTTTTACTATAATTTGGACAACACCGGCGGCGGGCCGGATTAAAAATCCTAACGGGCCGTATATGGCCCGCGGGCCGAGGTTGAAAAACTTGTACACACACGATCCGGCGGGGCGAGCGTTCGAATCCCGTTTCGGCGAAACCTCCGTTCGGCCGAATGAACGTTCGGTGGAAGGTCCATTCGGCGACCTGCCCGTCTGTCAAACGTCCGTCGGCGAAACGTCTTTAGGCGAATCATCCGAGTACCGATGATGTCGCTCACACTGGTACTCAGTGCGCTCAGGGAGGTTGTCTTTCTGCTCAGACCAACAAAAAATTAGAGGGAACTTTGGTTCGGAGCTGAATGAACCAATCACGGTGAGGTATACGGCTCTGGAGGGCGGGACATCGGCCGGGCTGTCCAGTGCCTCGCTCACTCACTCATTCATTCCTCCAATCAGCTGGGCGGAGGAGAAGCCGTGAGGCCGATCACTCCGCTCGGCGCGCACACTCCTCCGCTGCTCTCAGCATAGAACTGAATGAGGCGCTATGATCCGTGATCCAGCCTGTGTCAGTGTCTGTAGCCATCTCCGCGATTGAAACGGAGAGCGAAAGTGCACATGCGCCACAAACCCGCGCGACTGAATGTGAAAGATCAACCCGAGACTCATTCCAAGTGGAAAAACATATTACAGAGCCCCAGAGATGTCTCTTTCAAAGCCTGCCGTGAAGAGAAAGGTCGGTGATGAGCACAGACAGTTTCAAGAAAAGTGGGGAGTGCAATATTTCTTTGTTGAACACAGGGGCACCCCGACGTGTCCCATTTACACTGAAAAAGTTGCGGTGCACAAGGAATACAATTTGAAACGTAATTGTACTACGAGACATGCTGAGGAGTACGAAAAATACCAGGGAGATGAGAGAGCCAACCAGGTTGCCAGTCTTAAAACACGTCTTCTGAGGCAACAGGATTTCTTCAAGAAGGCTACCAAAGACAGTAATGCAGCAGTCAAAGCTAGCTACGCCGTTTGTGAGTTGATTGATCCTGTGCTAAGTGATCCCAAATGGCTCATGGACTTAGCTTTTCTTGTTGATATCACACATGAGATTAATGTACTGAACAAGAAGCTACAAGGCCAGGGGCAACTTGTCAGTGCTGCCTATGACAACGTGAGAGCATTCTGCCCTAAACTTGTGTTATGGAAAGCCCAGCTCTCTCAGACAAACCTTTGCCATTTCCCAGCATGCAAGGCTCTCGTGGATGCAGGCACACCATTCAGTGGTGAGAAGTATGTTGAGGCCATTTCGAAGCTACAGGAGGAATTTGATCACAGATTTGCAGACTTCAAGACACACAAAGCCACATTTCAAATTTTTGCGGACCCCTTCTCCTTTGATGTGCAAGATGCCCCTCCTGAGCTTCAAATGGAGCTCATTGACCTGCAGTGCAACTCTGCACTCAAAGCCAAGTTCAGGGAGGTGAGTGGAGAAGCAGACAAGCTTGGGCAATTTTTGAGAGAGTTGACCCCCAGCTTCCCTGAACGTAGGTTCAAGCGGACCATGTGCCTTTTTGGGAGCACATACTTGTGTGAGAAGCTCTTCTCCACCTTGAACTTCAATAAGTCCAAGTACAGGTCCAGACTTACTGATGAGCATCTTCAAGCTCTACTGAGGGTCTCCACTGCTTCCTCCCTCAAGCCAAATGTGACTATGTGAGAAGAAGCGCTGCCAGGTCTCTAGCAGCAAGGAGTAGGCAAGAGAAGCCGTGTTCAGAATATTTCATGTTCAATGTTCCATTCAAGTTCAGAAAGTCAAAGGTTAAAGAGCTGTTAATACAGACATTTGAAACGGAATAAAAATAATTCATTTTCTCTACTTAGCCAGCCAGTGTATATCTACTGTATGCTCATTAGTATTATTTGGTTTTGTATTACTGATTGATTTATTTTTTATTCATCTTTAAGTTAATTTATTTAATTCATTATTTTTTGTTAAAAAATAAAGATATTTGATAACGTTGGAATGTTTTATCAGTGCTTTTCTTGTGGAAATCCTGATGCGGCCCAGTCTCACCCAGACTCGGCCTCTAGCGGCCCCCAGGTAAATTGAGTTCGAGACCCCTGATGTAGATGCAGAACATAGGATGGGGTCAAGTGCAGGGAAACGCAGGGTGGTGGATAACTCCAACTAGTTAATAGCAAGGTACCAAAAACTAAGCACAAGCAAAAGCACCAGAGGAAAGACAAGTTATTAAAATCAAGTCAGAAACTAGAAACAAAGATTAGATGGGGGATCCTGAAGAAACTGTTCATGTGGACTATGACGTGACGTAACATTAATGACGATCCGACATGCACTAAACAACAACTGAGGCTTTTTATAGACAGAAAGGGGGCTAACAAGACAATGAGGAATAAATGGGAGCAATGTTCCCTCTAAGCAATTGCGCACTACTCTCGTCTTCTCCACGCAGCAGCAATCATATAGCGCGCACAAAATAAAATCCACTTTTTTTCTCCTCTTTCCTCATGATGGCGCCGTTCATGCAGCAGCCAGTGGCAGTAGCTCTGTCCGCTCTTATGTTTTTCATGTTTTACAGCCTCTCTATCTTTTTTTAAAATTACATTTTAACATTTCTTAATACATTCCTTTTTACTTTACTGTGCAAATAGAAGAACAAGCGGCGAAATCAGGTGAGAACTGTCTAAATCGGCTGTGTGTGTGGTTTTGTGCGTGCGTGTGTCTAGTATGTAATCGTTTGTCTTCAACCTACACAATGGACTATAAATGGAAATTAGCCCTCAGCTACAATCTTACATATATATGTTCATTAACATTAATATAAATATGTTCATTAAATGTTCTATCCCTTATTAAATAAATCAAAGCAAAATCATGGAAAAATATTGCATATAAATGGAAACTTGACTCTCAAGTGACACGTTCAGCAGAAAAGTCATTTGAACGAGAATGAGAAGTGAGGACAGATTTGTAAAATTAGGTAACATTTAAGTCGGATTTGTGCATATTCTAATGTATTTATGAAGATGTTTTATTCATAGATATTTTTTCATTCATTTTCTGAACCGCTTTATCCACTTTATCACCATGACCCTGGTGGGGGTAAGCGGTTCGGAAAATGAATGAATGATTGAACTAAACACAAACAAACTCAAAACCAAACAGCGCTTTCCTTTGGTTTTATCGATAAGTCAAGGGGTAAAGGGATGGATTGGAATTGGCCCACAAATATCTGTAGTGACGAAAACCTACCATGGTGTAGCCCGGTCTTTACCAGAAAATTCCATGTAATACCCACAGCTAGGTGGAGCTAATACCGAAACAAGGTTGCACAGGGACCAAGCATCTTGTATTAGGTATCTGATAGCCCATACTCGAGGACTCCCCCCACATAATTCCACAAGGGACAAGATCAAATGGCCTTTTAATGCAAAACAAAGCATGCTCTATGTAAACTATGTATGAACTCCCTTGCATAGGCCAGGACCCTGTGTAGAACTTGTGTTGTCCCAGGGCCAGGCTGAAAAGCAAAATGCTTCTCCTTAACTTGAGGTTCGACTTTTTGATGAACTCTCTTCTACACAGCCCTTGATAAACCTGATAATAGAGGAAAGGATGTGCAATAGATGGTTCTCCTTTCCTAATTCTTCAAAATGGGCTGAGCTTGTGTGCGAGTATGGAACACCCTCTGTGGGGCCAGGACCAAATGTGTGCTGAACCATGGCGGGAAATGTTTAGTTGAAATCTATTGTGTTTGTATACTACCTCAGTCTCCTTCCCTACCATAAATCTGGCAAGGCAAATTGGGATTCTGTTGCCAGGAGTTGCCTCTTTTTTGGGAAAAATTGCCTAAGAACCAAGAATCCAGATACTTGCTATTGACGGACCGTAGATTTTCTTAAAAAGTTTCTTTTGCATCACATTTCCAGTTCTCAATCACATATTCTGTTCATGTCTGCTACTTAACAAAACGATTTTAGATGATTGTGTCTTCCATGAATTATAAAAGCAGGAGAAATAAATGTTTTTTGTGGAAATTAAACATTAAATATGATAAGAGAAAAGACAAAGTATCTGCTGAACGAAATGTACAATTTAAAATTGCATACCTTCTGCTGATACATAAGAAATCGTTGGAAGTCATTGAGGAAAACTACTGAAGCATCAGGTTTATCTCGATTACTGTATGGCAGAAAAAAAGAGAACATAGTCTAACAGAGAATCCATATCAATAAGTCAGTGTCCCTCTATATTGTATGTGCAAGACAAATGTCACTTTCCAACATTGAAAAAAGGAGCTTACCCCAAAATGAATGAGCAATCCTTTTTGAACTCTTCTAGAATCTAAGTGAAAATGAAATTAAAATACTACATAACTACAAGCCCAATTCCAATGAAGATGAAACATTGTGTTCAACATAAACAACAAAAGAATACAATGATTTACAAATCATATTTAACCTATGTTTAGATGAACACAAGACATTTAATATTCCAACTTCTCAAATAATTTGTAACGGATGTGACGTTTACTACTTTATAATGTTATCTTTTCCTTTGAACTACATTAAGAAAATATTTTCTGAGTGAGAAAATATTAATTGTAGCCTTGTAGATGGAAGTCATTCCATTTTTTTTTATGTACAGTTTTAGTTGTTCAATAGGCTGGGGTCTCCAAAGGCTAATTTTATACTTCACAATGTCGCACACAGTTTTAGAGGGAGACAGGTCCTGAATGTATGCAGGTCAGTTCATAACCCATACTCTTTTAGTAAGAAACAAAGCTTTTGTAATACGTGGAGAATGTGGTTTGGCATTGTGTAGCTAAAAAGATGTAAGATTTAGTTGTTCAATAGGCTTGGGTCTCCATAGGCTAATTTTATACTTCATAATGTCCCACACAGTTTTAATGGGAGACAGGCACTGTTCCCTCTAAGCTGCGCGCGTGCGCAATTGCGCACTACTCTCGTCTTCTCTGTGCAGCAGAAATCCTATGGCGCTCAGTAAAAAAAAAAAAAACGTTTTTTTTTTTTTTTTTTTTTTTTTACCCCTTTCTTCATGATGGAGCCGTTTAAGCGGCAGCCAGTGGCAGTAGCTCTGTCCACTTATGTTTTTCGTGTTTTACAGCATGTTTTACATGAAAAATTAGAGGGAACATTGACATGCACCTGCTTGTGGCAGGTGTGATACTGGTGTGCCCATAGCGAGCAATGATGATGTCGTGACCGGATGATTCGCCTAAAGACGTTTCGCCGACGGACGTTTGACAGACGGACAGGTCTCCGAATGAACGTTCGTTCAAACAGCGTTTAATGATTAAATACAAATACTAGTATTTGTATTTAATCATTAAACGCTGTTTTCAGCTGGATTTGACCGAATTTGAGTGCATTTTGAGCCGTTTGGCGAATGGACGTATATGGACATTTTTTTGCCTCCATCGCGATATCATCACGACATTTTACCGAGGAATTCACTTCCCTGGGCTCGGTTCTAATGTCCAAAGAGCTCCAGTATTTGTATTTAATCATTAAACGCTGTTTTCGGCTGGATTTGACCGAATTTGAGAGCATTTTGAGCCGTTTGGCGAATGGACGTATATAGACGTTTTTTTGCCTCCATCGCGATATCATCACGACATTTTACCAAGGAATTCACTTCCCTGGGCTCGGTTCTAATGTCCAAAGAGCTCCAGTATTTGTATTTAATCATTAAATGCTGTTTTAGGATGGATTTGACCCGATTGCTGTCATTTTACGGCTCGGTTCTGCTACATCTGCCCGCCCAAGAGTGCTTATTCCCGGGCTGCCATTGATGGTAGACTAACATTGATTTTTACTATAATTTGGACAACACCGGCGGCGGGCCGGATTAAAAATCCTAACGGGCCGTATATGGCCCGCGGGCCGAGGTTGAAAAACTTGTACACACACGATCCGGGGGCGGGGCGAGCGCGCGAATCCCGTTTCGGCGAAACCTCCGTTCGGCCGAATGAACGTTCGGCGGAACGTCCATTCGGCGACCTGCCCGTCTGTCAAACGTCCGTCGGCGAAACGTCTTTAGGCGAATCATCCGAGTACCGATGATGTCGCTCACACTGGTACTCAGTGCGCTTAGGGAGGTTGACTTTCTGCTCAGACCAACGAAAAATTAGAGGGAACATTGGAGACAGGTCTGGAATGCATGGAGGTCAGTTTATAAACCATACTCTTTCAGTAAGAAGCAACACTTTTGTAACACGTGGAGTACCTTTGGTATGTTCCAAACAGATGTTTGATAAGTATTCATTATTAGAAATCTAGGACTTCCATCTTGATTTTGGATTATTTTTTAGTGTCCTTTTGTGCAGCATTACAAAACTTTCTCAGTCTTTTTTGTCACCTTTCCCTAACTCTTTCGAAACATGTTCCAGCAGTTAATGATTTTTTTTTTGCCAAAAACAAAGTTTATCAGCTTGAACATTTCAGTTAGGTGATTTTGAGGACTTCTAAATACATGAAATCTGTTTGAAAGTAAGTGCTGTTCAGAATCTCATCTTTTATGCAAACTCATTTGTTCATTTTGAAGTTCGCTCTACCTGTCAACACTGCGACACCCACACATGCAGTTCTTTTCATAAAGTAAGATACAATAAGCCTGGTTGTTGTTGTTATTTATATATATATATATATATATATATATATATATATATATATATATATATATATATATATATATATATATATATATATATATATATATATATATATATATATATATATATATATATATATATATATATATATATATATATATATATATATATATATATATATATATATATATATATATATATATCTATATCTATATCTATCTATCTCTGTGTATATGTGCTCTACGTCTGACTGTCGACCAGTCTAGGGTGTAGTCTGCCTTTTGCCGGAAGTCAGCTGGGATAGGCAACCCTTACGAGGATGCGCGGTACGGAAGATGAATGAAGGAATATTAATATGTCAATCTTTATTTCCTATAGAGGAGACTACAATCCCCTAAAAAAATCAAGTGGGATAAAGACAAAGATAGAAGGACGAACGTGAAAAGATTTTTTGGGCGACGTTGCAGTCAACTAATGGGACATACCAACCCTTCCAATAACAAAGACGTACGAAAGCCATCTCTGCAGAAAGTGAGGAATTTACAAAATATAGTTTTGTAAGCCTCAAGCAGAATTAACAGCACTTTTCATTTTATTTTATGCCACGTAACTCAGCTCACCGGTCAAGGGGTAAACTTTGACTAGAATGGGTGTAAATTGAAGTTGTACGACTGTTCCTATATAGTAAAAAATAGTTAGGCATTGACTCATTGTTATGTGTTGATTTTTATTCAATGTTTTATATTTTACACAAAAGACGGATTTTTTTCCAGTTTAAAACGGGCAATGCTAGACGTGCAGAAAGACTAATACGTACTCTGAAGTTTTAAAAGCATAAAATACTGAACATTCTGTTGCAGACTGACAGAAACATTCAGAAACACGCTGTCTTCTCCTTCAAGATTGTATTGTGACTCAGGTGGTTAAAAGATGCACAATTGTCTTGACAGAGGAACCATGATAACCACATCAGCGTGAGCAAGTACGTAGTTGATTGACAGTCAAGACGGACACACCTACAAAAACCTAAAACTGACAGGGCAGGCCGTTTTTTAAAAGCCTTATTTTATTACAGGTACTCTCTTGTTTTATTTATTTACATTTGTCAGGGCTCGTTTACTTTTGCCCAATCCAATAATTTATTAATTTAAATTTGACTTGACAGGACTTTCATATTGGTTAAACATGATTTACAAATTCTAGTTGAATTCTGTTTTTATTCATGTTTAACACAATGCCCCAACTTCATTTGAATATGGTTGTAGTATACTGTGCACATGTCATACAATCAAATGAGTAATACTTACCTCATTCTGTTCAAACATTATAAGGTTGTACAATTTATGAAACTGCTCAAAGTTCAAACAATCATGTTTTGCTCCTATCTCCTGTGGAAAAAAAGCATGAATAAGTACTAGTGACCATGCTATCCATTTATTTTCTCTACCAGACTGTTTCCCAACCATTGTACCGCGGCCCACTGGTGTTCCATGACCAATGATCAGTGTGCCGCGGGAAATGACCTGACAAGAAGTCGAAAAATTCTAATCTTAACAGATTAATATTTAAATATGACAAAAAATAAGTTTCCCATATACAGTCGTACCTCTACTTATGGAATTAATTGGTTCCAAAACTTTTTTCATAAATTGAATATTTCGTAAGTAGAGCAGTACTTTATATGTAAATTTTGCAATTTGTTCATGGTTCTCAAAAAAAACTACCAACTAAACACTTGAAAAGAAATTTAATTAGTGATGTAATTAAATGAATACCGAGCATGCAAAAACCTGTTCTATTCGTGCAGTGGTACAGTAGAGTAAGGAAGAAGCTAACATTAGCAGACGAACACGAACACATTCACATAAACACACTGAACAACTTCAAATTCTCATCATCTCATCTCATCCACTTAATATTAAAAAGAACTCCAAAAGAGTAAAAGTCTCTCCATCTCGCCGTTCAGTACAGAAAGGCCATGCCAAGGAGTCGTCGCTTTAACCTCCTAAGACCCAAACTCTTGCAAGGCATGCATTTTAGTTTTCTTTGATATTTAGGCTAATTGGGACCTGATCAGTGTAAAAACAAATAATTATCTTATTACCTGATGTAGTTTCTGAGAAAAATGATGTCCACATCATAAGTGGACACCAGGCCCTTGTAGTCCAAAATGTAACATGGTAGTCTTTGACAACCAAAAATGTGATGTCCACACATGTGGATGCCAGGTCATAGGAGGTTAAATGCTTCCTTCCTTCCTTCATGCTGTAGTACTATTGTGGAATATTGTGGCTCATGGCATCCTATGTTTATATGAGCAGGGGTCGGACTGACCTACCAAAAAAGATATCGGACGTTGTGTTTTGGCCAAAACGATGACGAAAGAAAGTAGATGTCCTTCATGTTTTCACTGTACTGTGCTTAGCCTATAAAAGATGCCAAACTTTGCAATAAATCGGGTCTTCCCTCCCCCGCGACCCTGGTGAGGATAAAGCGGTACGGAAAATAAATGAATGAATTAATGAATAAATGTCTTTTCCTCTTTATTTGTGCCTAAATTTGGGAATGTCTAATGGCGAACCTGCCACAAAATATAAATCAGACATTGTAATATGACAGGAATAAAATCATATTATGACACTAAAGGTTTTTTTGTTGTTATTTTACATGAATAGGAAGTTGTTTGGTTTAATGGGCTGAGACTTTTGGCAAACTAAACTCATTTAGGCAAACAAAACTACTTTTGGCGTAATATTAGGTGGTTGAAGTACCGAATATTACCAGAAAAAAAGTCGTAAAAATTACAAGGTTAAAGTTGTTATATTACTTAAGTTTATATTACGTATACCGGATGGTGTTTTTGGGGCACAGACTTCAACTTTTGGCAACGTTATGGTCGATCTGAACACAAAACAGCATTTGGCAACGGGCATAGCAAGAGCAATCTGTTGTCACACGCATGTCTCTAACTCTGTTTGTCTGTCTATGCTAGGAAAAAGTTGATGAACCAATCTTACGTGTCTACAACAGTTTTAAAGCATTTTGAACAATAGACATAAAACGAAAACTATATAAATAAAAACAAAAACAATACCAATAATTTGTCTTTCAGGGACCGAGCACTGGAGGGCTTGTAATTGAGCAAAGGAAGAAGAGTCTTCAGCTCCTTGATTGATATGCTGTAAAATTCACATGGAAGTGCATGAAAACAAAATGTGCAATGAAATGCTATTGGCTAGTCTTTATACCAGGGGTCGGGAACCTAAGGCTCGCATATATGTCTCTTTTGATGGTTGCATGTGGCTCTTCTCTAAAATGTGAAACTCGCTGAAGAGAGAACTGAGTGCTGAGGGGACTCATAGGAGTGTCGTGTTTCCATACCACTTTGGCACTTACGCTACCTCTGGTGCCACTACACTCACCAATGGGAGCACCGCATTTCACCCCACTTTGTATGTGGTCGACACTACTTCTAGCACTGCTACATGCACCAACGGAAGCTGCGCGTTGATACTGCACCACGGTACTCGGATGATTCGCCGAAAGGCGTTTCGCCGACGGACGTTTGACAGACGGACAGGTCGCCGAATGGACGTTTCGCCGAACGTTCATTCGGCCGAATGAACGTTTGGCCGAACAGAGGTTTCGCCAAAACGGGATTTGTGCGCTCGCCCCGCCCCCGGATCGTGTGTGTACAAGTTTTTCAATCTCGGCCCGCGGGCCATATACGGCCCGTTAGGATTTTTAATCCAGCCTGCCGCCGGTGTTGTCCAAATTATAGTAAATATCTATGATTAATTTCCCTTTGGCGCTCATCACTCAATTTATTATTCTACCGTCAATGCCAGCCCGGGAATAAGCACTCTTGGGCTAGAATTGCAGCCAAAAACAGCATTTAATGATTAAATACAAATACTGGAGCTCTTTGGACACTAGAACCGAGCCAAGGGAAGTGAATTCCTCGGTAAAATGTTGCGATGGTGTCGCGATCCGTAAAATGACAGCAATCGGGTCAAATCCAGCCGAAAACAGCATATAATGATTAAATACAAATACTGGAGCTCTTTGGACACTAGAGCCGAGCCCAGGGAAGTGAATTCCTCGGTAAAATGTCGCGATGATGTCGCGATGGAGGCAAAAAACGTCCGTTTGGCGAATGGACGTATACGGACGTTTTTTGCCTCCATCGCAACATTATCGCGACATTTTATCGAGGAAATCACTTCCCTGGGCTCGGTTCTAGTGTCCAAAGAGTTCCAGTATTTGTATTTAATTATTAAACCCTGCTTTCGGCTGGATTTGACCGAATTTGAGAGCATTTTGAGCCGTTTGGCGAACGGACGTATATGGACGTTTTTTGCCTCCATCGCGACATTTTACCAAGGAATTCACTTCCCTGGGCTCGGTTGTAGTGTCCAAAGAGCTCCAGTATTTGTATTTAATCATTAAACGCTGTTTTCGGCTGGATTTGACTGAATTTGGAGCATTTTGAGCCGTTTGGCGAATGGACGTTATATGGACGTTTTTTGCCTCCATCGCGACATCATCGCGACATTTTACCAAGCAATTCACTTCCCTGGGCTTGGTTCTAGTGTCCAAAGAGTTCCAGTATTTGTATTTAATTATTAAACGCTGTTTTCGGCTGGATTTGACCGAATTTGAGAGCATTTTGAGCCATTTGGCGAATGGACGTATATGGATGTTTTTTGCCTCCATCGCGACATCATCGCGACATTTTACCGAGGAATTCACTTCCCTGGGCTCGGTTCTAGTGTCCAAAGAGCTCCAGTATTTGTATTTAATCATTAAACGCTGTTTCCGGCTGGATTTGACCGAATTTGAGAGCATTTTGAGCCGTTGGGCGAATGGACGTATATGGACGTTTTTTGCCTCCATCGCGACATCATCGCGACATGTTACCGAGGAATTCACTTCCCTGGGCTCGGTTCTAGTGTCCAAAGAGCTCCAGTATTTGTATTTAATCATTAAATGCTGTTTTCGGCTGGATTTGACCCGATTGCTGTCATTTTACGGCTCGGTTCTGCTACATCTGCCCGCCCAAGAGTACTTTTTCCCGGGCTGCCATGCCCGCCCAAGAGTGCTTATTCCCGGGCTGCCATTGACGGTAGACTAATAAATTGAGAGTGATGAGCGGCAAAGGGAAATGAATCATTGATTTTTACTATAATTTGGACAACGCCGGCGGCGGGCCGGATTAAAAATCCTAACGGGCCGAGGTTGAAAAACTTGTACACACATGATCCGGGGGCGGGGCGGGCGCGCGAATCCCGTTTCGGCGAAACCTCTGTTCGGCCAAACGTCCATTCGGCGACCTGTCCGTCTGTCAAACGTCCGTCGGCGAAACGTCTTTCGGCGAATCATCCGGTCACGCTGCACCACCATGGGGTTGACACTACCTCTAGTGCCACTTTAATCGTTTTTTATTTGTTTTTGTTTTTGCGTATGCGTGAACTGGCCACAGTCATCAGGGACTATTAATCGCAGCAGTGCTAAATACATCGATAGCAAGCTACTAGTCCAAGGGTAGTGACCACGTGGCTCTCGAGCCGCATGCGGCTCTTTTCTTAATATAGTATTTTGTATATACCGTGGCTCTTTGCCTCGTTTCGTGTTTCTCTTATATTTATTCTCTCTTAATCTCTTAAAGCACACTCAAATTTATCAGGGCCCAATAAAAATAATAAAATAAATATTTTTAAAAGAATTTATCAGATTGGATTTTTTTATGCCGTTTCTAACATAAGGGACCAGCAATCATCTCCGCGGGTGTGGATCTTTGACTCTCACAGTTTAATTTTTTTTCTCTTTGTGTTGTCTAGTTGTTCGACACCTCTGTACTATCGTCAAGTTCGACGTGGTAGTTCGCATGGCAGTGATTTGATCAATTTATTGAATTATAGTACAGTGGTACCTCGAGATACGAATTTATTGCGTTCCGGGACTGAGCTCGTATGTCGATTTACTCGTAACTCAAATGAAGGTTTCCCATAGAAATGAACTAAACAAATTAATTTGTATCAACCCTCTGAAAAAACACCAAAAACAGGATATTGGATTGGAAAAACATTTTGATTTGTTCTAATTCGCCATCTATTCACAAAGTAACAAATATCTAGTGGTTTAATAGTACTAAAATGTGTTAAATAGTATTAAAATTAGACGGATTTCGCGGAGGGGAGAGCGGGACAGAAAGGGGGGGGGACTTTTTGCACGGCAACGCGCTCGTAACATGACAAACAAATTTGAATGAACTTGGATTACGATGCAGACACTCAAAAATTGGTTTAATCTAACCTTAGAATAAACTTAATTCTAATTTTGTTTAAAATGTTGATACCTTTGTTCTTCCGGGTTGGGTCTATTTGCCCTGTCTCCACCCTGACTTTCAGATGCAACCTATCAAGGGTTGTCTGCTTTTGTCTTCCCTTCAAAATATTCCGAAAATGATGCACACACATGTCCTCACAATAGGATAATGCACGACCACTTGCCAACTTGCCCGTGAAGTAGTACTCCTCTCGTATTAGCAAACAAGCTCCCCCATTCGCACTGACTAACGAGAAAAAAAAACACTGAAAAAATGCAACGCTCCGCCCAGTGCTCGTAGAGATATTACTCGAGGGACTGAGCGACCGGAAAGACAGTGCCCATGATGTCCTTATGAGCAGGCTCTCGCGCCCGCTGTATGCTCGTATATCAAAATTTGTCTCGTATCTCAAGATAAATGTTAGCTCAAAATTTGTCTCGTATCTCAAGATAAATGTTAGCTCAAAATTTTACTCGTATCTCAAATTGCTCGTATGACGGGGCACTCGTATGTCGAGGTATTACTGTTTTAGTATGGGTCATGAGCTGTCACGATTAGTACATGTCCACACTACATATGTTGATTCATGCAGTGTTTCCAAGAATATCAGCATACGTAACTGCTGAGCTTTTTCAGTGGCCTGGAAAAAAAGGTAGATCACGCTATGTTGTCTCCTTAAAAAGTAGATGTTGGAGCAAAAAAAGTTTGAGCACACCTGATCAATTGCAAAGTCCACTAGTTTCATACTTTTCAATAGGAAGAAATTCTCCGTTGTGGAGAGAGTGGGTTCTGCAGTGTGTTTAATATCCAATGATAAATGTTAATGGTTAATGGTAAAAAATACTCATTGATTAGCAACTGCGTAACAATGTTATTAAAGGAATTCAGAGGCGTATTGCACTTTAAAAGTGTGTAAATTACAAAAAGTGAACACATCGAATTGTATTTTTTTGCTTTTAAGTTATACGACTACGGCTCGCAAGGAATTACATTTAAAAATATGTATTTTTGTACTGCTCCCAAAAGGTTCCCAACCCCTCCTTTATGTTATATAACTACAGTGTGCCTGAGTAAATCAAATAAATAATAAGCCTGAAAACTGTACCTGTTTGTTTTCTTATGATTGACAGAATACATCTTCTTTCTGAGCCAGCTTGAAACAAAACAAAACCTTGATCGATCAGAATTGACTGTCCTCTATTTGCACATACTGTATAGTTAGGAGTGTGTGGTGTATGATTACCTCTCAATAAGAACTGGAGTAGGAGCAATCAGTGTTTCTTGGACTAACATTTCAAGCCCAATCAGCCATTTATATGCATCCTCCACAGAGTCAGCTGAGGGGGGTGGACGGTGGAGGTTGGGTTCAGATTGGTTATCAGACATTCAACAGTACTGTTAAGCTAGCTACTTAGACCCAGAGAATGCTAAATCAGAGTGTCTTATAAGGCTTTTTTTAATTCAGGAAGTGCAGCTGGACAGAGGAAGGTTTAGGGTGACAGAAAGAAACTAAAAATATAAAGAGAAGGAATAACTAAACAGAAAAATTAAAATATACTAGAAACCACATATACACGTTTAACCCAAGTTAAAATGTTTAGTCATCATCTAAAGTCGCTATAAGCTAATGAACCCGACGCCTGATAGCTTTAGCCCACCACATGGCTCAGCATCAATGCCAGCTGAACATATGGTGTCTTCGGCCACAGCAGCAATCATTCAATGCTTACTAATTAGACAGGTTGGAGAAGGGTGTAACACACCACTTGTTCGTTTGACAACTACTAGAGGTGAAATTTTTAGCCCGAGCCCAAACCCGACCCGACCCGAAATTCTGGTCAGGTCAGGCCTAAAATGTCAATCATTACTTTCGGTTCAGATCGGGTCTCTCTTGCGGAAAAAAAGTATACTAAAATGATGTGTGGATACTAAAATAAGGAATATTTGTTATAAAATAAATACTTTGGATAAAATAGGGAAGGCGCTGTAATGTAATTGCAATTGGAGCCACAGAGCCAGAGCATGCTCTGCGCACGTCACATGAACGCTGCGCTCTTAATAATCTTCCCCTTCGCAAGTCCGCATATATTTTGAGCAAGAAGTTAAGGATAAACTAAAGACAGGAGAACTGGAAAGACAAACATGCACCGGTAAGAGTGAGGTGTGGGAAAGCTTCAAATTGATTGTTGAATATGCAACAGAAACTTGCGTTGGCTTTGCTGAATGTAGTCAATGTGGCGCTTTGCTTTCATACGAGAGCAAAAAGACTGGCACCTCAAAGCTGGGCAGGCATTTAAAGAGTTGCAATCGTCCTATATCATATAAAATATGTAAATGTTTATACAGTGTTGTTTAACTTAGATTTCATTACAAAAGACAGGCTTTAATTTGTAATCATAAATCACCCCTCCTCCTCCCGACTAGGGAGTGCCGAGTGAGTCCTCACAAATAAAATATGAAATTTTGGGTTTGCTTCGGGCTCGGGCCGGCAAATCAAGTTAATTCGACGCGCTCGAGCCGGCAAATCAAGTTAATTCGCCGGGCTCGGGCCAGGCCGGGCTCTAATACCCACGGCCCGGGTCGGATTTTTTCAGCCCGATCTTACCTCTACCGACTACAATTGAACCCCGAAGAAGAAAGACACAAAAGACGATTCTACCAATCATAAGAGAGCGACTGCAAACAAAGTTCAACAAGTCTGTGCCCACACAGTAAATAGGGTGGAAAACTATAATTATGGTGTCCTTAGATGAAGAACCCACCTCCCAGACTGAAGGTGTTGAGAACAAACTGTGAGCCGTAGAAGATGGTAAAGCAGGTATTGTCGTCATGTTTATCCCTGCCATCTTTGAACCGCTCAAAGTCTTTTGAATTTCTCCCTGGACGGACCTCTCGGATCTCAAATAGATCCACTGAAACACAGAAGAAGCACATGAACTATTAGTCAATAAAATTGTCTTACATGAGGACTGACATTTAATCACTTTTACCTACCCTTTCTTGAATGACGCTGGCAAATGACAAAACACATTTGTCATTCAAACATTCATTCAGTCATTACCCAAGCCACTTATCCTCATGATAGCTGCAGGAATGCTGACTACTAGCAGTAGTCGAGTCACACCAAGAACTGGTTGACAGACAGGGTACGAGCAAGCAACTACAGACAAGCGCCACACACTATAGGCCTTCATTAGGGTGTTTCAGTGACTGCCTTTAATACAACTATATTACTATATCGCATTTTACTACATGAAAACACAACTGTGTAGCTGCATATGGAGACGGAGGTAGTGTGCTTTGTGCCTAGAATTGTGCTGCAAACCATGACTCGCTCTTCAATGATAAAGTATGTGGTTTTGTGCTGCTTTAAAAAAAATAAAGTACTATATCTTCAGATAAAGAGGAGTTCCCCAACCTTTTTTGAGCTGCGGAACTCTTTTTGCATTGAAAAAATGTCAAGGCACACCACCATCTGAAAATCTTATAATTTAAAACTATGCCGCCTAAATTAACAATCTAAAGTCGTTCTCAACAAAGTTTGATTGACAGAAATCAAATAATAACCTAAAATTATTCCGAGTTCAATTTTTTCACACCAACCTAATGTCACCAAAAGTTGGTGCAGACCCCAAACAACATCCGGTTCAAGTAATATCATGTAAAAAGCAATGTTGTACTCGAACAGATTTTATGTTGCCAAAAGTTGATGCCCTTAAAACCAAACAAATTCCGGTTAAAGTAACGTAAAACAAGAAAACCATTTATAACTTGTAACAACTTTTTTTACACAAAGAGCAGTTTTGTGATCACACAGACAACAAAATTTGATTCCCGTGAAGCCAAACTACTTCCGGTTTACGTAACATGAAAAGAAGCAACAAAATTACCATTTTATGATTTGTATAATCCATCATTTAATGTTCATCATATTTTTATTTTAATCTAGCAATAGTTCAATTTTAAACTTTTAAAATAATATTTTGCTCTCGGAATATTACAATGTACAGTGGTACCTCGTCATACAAAATGCTCGTCTTACGGGGGAAATTTCGATCGAATAATTCGCCCGTGATGCGGTCAAAATTTCGTGATGCGACCAAGCCAGGTTGCCATGGCATTTTTTTAATGCATAACAATATGTACGAGCACCGGATGAGCTATTCAGACCAGGAAACGCACAATGCACATGCGCGGGGAAAAGAGGGCTTTCTGGGTAATGAGGTATACTCGTGCTCGCAACAGCAGCCCCGGTAGCAACTCTATCATAGGCGCCGTTCGAGGGGATGCGAACACAGATGCTACAAGCTAAAAGGAGCCGCTAGCCAGCGCCCCCGAAGCTCCCATGAGCAGCGGGGCGATCGCTGATAAAAGACTCTGCTCGTTGGTTGCTCATAAGAACATCGGGGGCACTGGCTCGCAACAGCATCCCCGGTAGCAACTCTATCATAGGCGCCGTTCGAGGGGATGCGAACACAGATGCTACAAGCTAAAAGGAGCCACTAGCCAGCGCCCCCGAAGCTCCCATGAGCAGCGGTGCGATCGCTGATAAGACTGCTGCTCGTTGGCAAGTGGTCGTGCGTTCTCCGATTGTGAGGACATTTGTGTGCATCATTTTCGGAATATTTTCAAGGGAATAGTACGACAGCAAACAGCCCATCGATAGCGAACGTGTGGGTGGAGTGTTTGTTCTGTTTACGAGTGCGTCGTGTGGAAAAAAAACCGAAGCCCCCCGCCCCTTTTGTGCCCCTCTCCCCTCGGCGAAATCCGCCCAATTTTAGTTAGATTAAACACTTTATTTCTATTAAACCACTAGTTATGTGTTACTTTGTTAATAGATGGGGAATTAGAAGAAATAAAACATTTTTCCAATCCAATATCCTGTTTTTGGTGTTTTTTCAGAGGGCTGGAACGAATTAAATTTTTTTCCATTCATTTCAATGGGAAACGTCCGCTCGAGTTACGAGAACCTCGTCATACGATCTCAGTCTCGGAACGGATTACGCTCGTATGTCGAGGTACCACTGTATGACTTAATTTCCCAAGGCACACCTGACCAGTGTTCACAGCACACGAGTGTGCCGCACCACAGTGCTTGGGAAATACTGGCATAAAGTACTTACAGACACCATCAGTCTTTTCTGCAGTGCGTGTCCAAGCAACCTGACGTGTTTCCATGATGACTTGAACAGTGAGCCTCTCTGCCTTTTGCCGAAAGACTGTCATGACCATACCCATCTCCATTTCCCGTGTGATCATACTCTTCCTGTACTCTGTCATCTCTCCGTGCTGCACCCAATGCGCCATCTCTCAAATCTTTGTGGAACATGAGGGAAACAAACATATTTGAGGATGATAACTGATTGCACAAAGATTCAGATTTTTTTTTTCCATAACTGACATGGATTAAAATATTCTACAGCATATAACTTATGTTTGGATCAACACTTTGAGAAGGGTCAAGACATTAAAAGATCTACTCATAGTTATAGCTCACTTTTTCTTATAACAACATTCTATAATTCACCGGAATGTCTGTCCATCTAGCCTAATTAATATAGTTCATCTCCCCCCCGATGAGTCCTCAATTTATCGTTGTGGTGGGGTTGGTACACGGTCGATTGGTTGCCGGTCTTTTGGTCATCGGTCTTTTGGTCGCCCGGAAGTTTGGTCGTCGTCTTTTGGGTCGCCGGTCTTTTTTGTCGCCGGTCTTTTTTGTCCCCTTTTGGTCGCCTGATCGGCTGCAACCATCTACTGTCGATTTATTAAAAAGCAAATTCACAGATGGTGTTTTTATTGAAGCAGTCCAATGAACCTTCATTCTCTCTGGGAGAACTTGCAATGTTGAAATACTTTAGATTAGACGGTCATTTTTATCCAACAAATAAAAGTATTAGTATACTTTTAGTTAGACAGTATTTAGATCGTTTCAACAGTATTTAGACTCTAAATCAGTTAGACTCTAAATCAGGGGTCTCGAACTCAATTTACCTGGGGGCCGCTAGAGGCCGAGTCTGGGTGAGACTGGGCCGCATCAGGATTTCCACAAGAAAAGCACTGATAAAACATTCCAACGTTATCAAATATCTTTATTTTTTAACAAAAAATAATGAATTAAATAAATTAACTTAAAGATGAATAAAAAATAAATCAATCAGTAATACAAAACCAAATAATACTAATGAGCATACAGTAGATATACACTGGCTGGCTAAGTAGAGAAAATGAATTATTTTTATTCCGTTTCAAATGTCTGTATTAACAGCTCTTTAACCTTTGACTTTCTGAACTTGAATGGAACATTGAACATGAAATATTCTGAACACGGCTTCTCTTGCCTACTCCTTGCTGCTAGAGACCTGGCAGCGCTTCTTCTCACATAGTCACATTTGGCTTGAGGGAGGAAGCAGTGGAGACCCTCAGTAGAGCTTGAAGATGCTCATCAGTAAGTCTGGACCTGTACTTGGACTTATTGAAGTTCAAGGTGGAGAAGAGCTTCTCACACAAGTATGTGCTCCCAAAAAGGCACATGGTCCGCTTGAACCTACGTTCAGGGAAGCTGGGGGTCAACTCTCTCAAAAATTGCCCAAGCTTGTCTGCTTCTCCACTCACCTCCCTGAACTTGGCTTTGAGTGCAGAGTTGCACTGCAGGTCAATGAGCTCCATTTGAAGCTCAGGAGGGGCATCTTGCACATCAAAGGAGAAGGGGTCCGCAAAAATTTGAAATGTGGCTTTGTGTGTCTTGAAGTCTGCAAATCTGTGATCAAATTCCTCCTGTAGCTTCGAAATGGCCTCAACATACTTCTCACCACTGAATGGTGTGCCTGCATCCACGAGAGCCTTGCATGCTGGGAAATGGCAAAGGTTTGTCTGAGAGAGCTGGGCTTTCCATAACACAAGTTTAGGGCAGAATGCTCTCACGTTGTCATAGGCAGCACTGACAAGTTGCCCCTGGCCTTGTAGCTTCTTGTTCAGTACATTAATCTCATGTGTGATATCAACAAGAAAAGCTAAGTCCATGAGCCATTTGGGATCACTTAGCACAGGATCAATCAACTCACAAACGGCGTAGCTAGCTTTGACTGCTGCATTACTGTCTTTGGTAGCCTTCTTGAAGAAATCCTGTTGCCTCAGAAGACGTGTTTTAAGACTGGCAACCTGGTTGGCTCTCTCATCTCCCTGGTATTTTTCGTACTCCTCAGCATGTCTCGTAGTACAATTACGTTTCAAATTGTATTCCTTGTGCACCGCAACTTTTTCAGTGTAAATGGGACACGTCGGGGTGCCCCTGTGTTCAACAAAGAAATATTGCACTCCCCACTTTTCTTGAAACTGTCTGTGCTCATCACCGACCTTTCTCTTCACGGCAGGCTTTGAAAGAGACATCTCTGGGGCTCTGTAATATGTTTTTCCACTTGGAATGAGTCTCGGGTTGATCTTTCACATTCAGTCGCGCGGGTTTGTGGCGCATGTGCACTTTCGCTCTCCGTTTCAATCGCGGAGATGGCTACAGACACTGACACAGGCTGGATCACGGATCATAGCGCCTCATTCAGTTCTATGCTGAGAGCAGCGGAGGAGTGTGCGCGCCGAGCGGAGTGATCGGCCTCACGGCTTCTCCTCCGCCCAGCTGATTGGAGGAATGAATGAGTGAGTGAGCGAGGCACTGGACAGCCCGGCCGATGTCCCGCCCTCCAGAGCCGTATACCTCACCGTGATTGGTTCATTCAGCTCCGAACCAAAGTTCCCTCTAATTTTTTGTTGGTCTGAGCAGAAAGACAACCTCCCTGAGCGCACTGAGTACCAGTGTGAGCGACATCATCGGTACTCGGATGATTCGCCTAAAGACGTTTCGCCGACGGACGTTTGACAGACGGGCAGGTCGCCGAATGGACCTTCCACCGAACGTTCATTCGGCCGAACGGAGGTTTCGCCGAAACGGGATTCGAACGCTCGCCCCGCCGGATCGTGTGTGTACAAGTTTTTCAACCTCGGCCCGCGGGCCATATACGGCCCGTTAGGATTTTTAATCCGGCCCGCCGCCGGTGTTGTCCAAATTATAGTAAAAATCAATGTTCGTCTACCATCAATGTCAGCCCGGGAATAAGCACTCTTGGGCGGGCATGGCAGTCCGGGAATAAGCACTCTTGGGCAGGCAGATGTAGCAGAACCGAGCCGTAAAATGACAGCAATCGGGTCAAATCCATCCTAAAACAGCATTTAATGATTAAATACAAATACTGGATGATATCGCGATGGAGGCAAAAAAACGTCTATAGACGTCCATTCGCCAAACGGCTCAAAATGCTCTCAAATTCGGTCAAATCCAGCTGAAACCAGCGTTTAATGATTAAATACAAATACTAGTATTTGTATTTAATCATTAAACTAACAAATACTAGTACGACCTGTCCGTCTGTCAAACGTCCGTCGGCGAAACGTCTTTAGGCGAATCATCCGGTCACGACATCATCATTGCTCGCTATGGGCACACCAGTATCACACCTGCCACAAGCAGGTGCATGTCAATGTTCCCTCTAATTTTTCATGTAAAACATGCTGTAAAACACGAAAAACATGAGTGGACAGAGCTACTGCCACTGGCTGCCACTTAAACGGCGCCATCATGGGGAAAGGGGTAAAAAAAAAAAATTAAAAAAAAAAAAAATTAAAAAAAAAAAAAATCGATTTTTTTTTTTACTGCGTGCCATATGATTGCTACTGCGCAGAGAAGACGAGAGTAGTGGCCAATTGCGCACGCGTGCAGCTTAGAGGGAACATTGCTCCGAACACAAGTGTCATTAATATCAATTTTGCGGGCCGCACGAACATTAATCTTTCATATTAAGACGGGGGCCGCAAATTATCGTCCCGAGGGCCGCAGTTGGCCCGCGGGCCGCAAGTTTGAGACCCCTGCTCTAAATACTGTTGAAACGATCTAAATAATGTTGAACCGATCTAAATACTGTTGAAACGATCTAAATATCTAATATCAAAATATCAATAAGAGCACTCATTTAACACATCAATAAGAGCACTCATTTAACACATCGGCTGCTGCCATTGACTGTCATAGGCGTCCAATGAACCTTCATTCTCTCTGGGAGAACTTGCAATGTTGAAATACTTTAGATTAGACGGTCATTTTTATCGAACATCAAAATATCAATAAGAGCACTCATTTAACACATCGGCTGCTGCCATTGACTGTCATAGGCGTCCAATAAATATAGAGTACCTGCAAGCCATTGCATACAATTTGTAATAAAAACTCCCATCTCTGAATTCCCTTTGCACATAATTTGTAAGTTTGTATTTGTAATTTTTGTACAGAATTTGTAAGTTTTACTGCTAGAATTTTTAAGTTTTACTGCTTCAATAAAAACACCATCTGTGAATTTGCTTTGTCTTTTTTTAATAAATTAATTTTACTTATTGCCTTTTATTATAATGTAGCCCTAATTATAATAAGGGCTAAAAGTATACTAATACTTTTATTTGTTTGATAAAAATGACCATCTAATCTAAAGTATTTCAACATTGCAAGTTCTCCCAGAGAGAATGAAGGTTCATTGGACGCCCATGACAGTCAATGGCAGCAGCCGATGTGTTAAATGAGTGCTCTTATTGATATTTTGATGTTTGATAAAAATGACCATCTAATCTAAAGTATTTCAACATTGCAAGTTCTCCCAGAGAGAATGAAGGTTCATTGGACGCCTATGACAGTCAATGGCAGCAGCCGGTGTTAAATGAGTGCTTTTATTGATGTGTTAAATGAGTGCTCTTATTGATATTTTTATATTAGATATTTAGATCGTTTCAACAGTATTTAGATAGTTTCAACAGTATTTAGATAGATTCAACAGTATTTAGATCGTTTCAACAGTTTTTAGAGTCTAAATACTGTTGAACTTTTAGAAAACAAAGTACTTTTGGTCTCAAAGTTTTGCAGGTACCGAAAAAAATGGCACAAAGGTGCACTTTCCTGACCTAAAAAATTGGACTCATTGTTAGAAAAATCGATTTTTTGAAAAACTGGGATCGGAATTCAAAAATTAACTGCGCTAACATTCTAGAGCTGTAAATTTGCAATTTTCTGTTCAAAACCGCATTTAAATAGGATGCACGGTATTCTCTCCGTTTTGTCAAATATATTCAACATACATTCATACATACATCCACACACAAACATTCTCAGAAATGGTAATATGTATAGATTTATGATGATGTCCGCCTACCTCCAACAACTTCTGGTTCATGTAACATAAAAATAAGTAATATAAAAACTTCAACCTCTTAAGTTAACATTTTTGTTCATTAAATATTACTTCATTCATTCATTTTCTGAACTGCTTTACCCTCATAAGGCTTGCGGGGGGTGCTGGATCCTATCCCAGCTGACTTCGGGGCAGAGGCGGGGGAATCGTTGGATAGTCGATCAAAGGGCACAAGGAGACAGTCAACCACTCACACTCATACCCATACCTGGGGGCAATTTAGAGTGTCCAATCAGCCTACCATGCATGTTTTTGGAATGTGGGAGGAAACTGGAGTACCAGGAGAAAACCCACGCAGGCCAAGGGAGAACATGCAAACTCCACACAGGTTGACCGACCTGGATTCGAACCCAGGACCCCAGAGCTGTGAGGCTGACTAGCTAATCACTCATCCGCCGGGGCGCCATCTAAATATGCTGTCACATAGTCCGTCTTAAAAATGGCTTTGTATCAACACAACAATATATTTGCTTGTGCAGCTTGCTCCAAATACAGTTTCGTAGCTCTTTGTAGTTGGCGCACTGAAACTGGCGCACACATCATTTTCCCGGCTGTAACAGGCTTGCTAGCTTCGGAGTTGACCACCCTTTCTTAATGATGTCCATTTTTTTTTCTGGAAAAGTCTGTCTGTAAAATAGCTTTGTGAGCAAATCTTAAACCAAATCCATTTGTTTTTGCCTCTGTCGGCCATTGTGGGTGGAGTTTGCGATCTCTGGCTGCCTCACTATGGCTTTGGCCCGCCTACTCTCTATAGCTAGCCAATCATAGTTGGTGAAAGCAATGACGTATCCCAGCCAGCAAAATGCCAATGGCTGTGAAAAAGCATTGTGGGGTTGCCACCTCGAAATCTGATTGGTTAAAAGCAACAGTATAGTTTAATGCAGCAGAGCCCGCAGAACTGATTGTGAAGGCTTTGAGGCAGATTTCTGATCCTGGCAACAAATAATGGCTGAAATGTGATGTGGTTAAATGCTTCAATATGAAAACACACATCTGGAAGCAGTGCAACTAGGGGGGAAAGCAATGAAAGGAAGCTACCAGACCATTTGGAATAATAAGAATTGATGGACAAAATATATGATTCAGATATTTCTTAGGCCAGCAGAGAAGGCCTTCATATATACATACATTCACATAGATGTACATGCATGCATTCGGTAGGTTTTCTATTGTACTCGTGGATTGAAGTATGTCTTTTTTAAAATCCGGCGACATTGTTTAATTTTGTATATTATGACAATGTTTGAATAAGTATATGGTGTTGTTTATTTGACCGTTGAGGGCATTTTTGAGTTTAAAAGCGTTGCGTGCACACGGAAGGAAATTACACACACCCCAAATCGGCAGTGCATTGATAAAATCCACAATGACTATTTTATTCCTTCCTTCATTTTTAACAGCCAACACATTTGCATAGGTAAAGACTAATTTTGGCCTTTTCAATTGAACCCCGTGCAAAATATTGTAGCACAAGCTTGTTCATCAAAAGCTAAGTTCACCAAATTAACACAAACATACAGTACAAGCCGCCAAGTTGCAAGTTTGTATTTTTTTTCTTTCGTCATGATGGGTGCGGTAGTAGTACTCAGTGGTTCAATAATTATTCCTCCATCCATTTTACCAAACAACATATGCACACCTATAACGACATTATCTCTGCCCGGTTTACGTGCATTAACTAAGGTCCTTGCGTTCAGCTTTATCATATTTTCTCGTTAGAGAGGAAAATATTTCCTCTCGCTCCTCATAAACTACAGAATACTTAGTAGCTGCAAAAAATGGTATTTTAAACATAATTACCTTACCTACCTTCCACGTCGAACCGATCCTATAAACGGCTCACGGTAGCCAATTTTTAAAAATGATTCTTGTTATTTGATCATGCCTTCAACAATGCCGAATGGGACAGGAGTCGATAAGAGTGTTGACAGTGACAACCACAAAGCATTTATAGTTCCTCTATCTGGCTGTACAAGGAAGTAAAGTCAACTTGCAGTATGTATAAGCCTGATTGATATTTAAAAAATGGCCGGAAGAAAAAACGATATGGATATTGAAATTAATAAAATTACAAACGAGGGGGTTTGGAACAAAGTGTGCAGTTTTAAATTATTCAATTTCAATCAACTGAGTGATACAAATGACGAAAATCTTTAGTGAAATATTAACAAATTTACACGTTTACATTTCTACACCGAAACATTCATTCATCTTCCGTACCGCGCTCCCTCTTAAGCATATGTGTCAAAGTCCCGGCCCGGGGGCAAAATATGGCCCGCTGCATTATTTTGTGTGGCCCGGGAAAGTAAATCATGAGTGCCGACTTTCTGTTTTAGAATCAAATTAAAATGAAGAGTATAGATTTATATTACATTTCCTGATTTTCCCCTTTTTAAATCAATAATTGTAATTTTTTAATGATTTTTTTTCTGTTTTTAGTTCAAAAATCATTTTATAAAATCTAAAAATATATTAAAATAAATAAATAAACATTGTTTTAGATCTATAAAAAACTGAATATTCTGGGCTTTTAATTCATTTCTTTTAATCCATTTATTAAAAAAAATATCTAAATATTATATCTAAAATGGTGAAATCAAGTTGACGTTAAAGCGGCCCGCGAACCAACCCGAGTCTGACACCCTTGCTCTTAAGGGTTGTCGCAGCCAATGCCAGCATCATTACTAGTTTTGAATTTTTGCCAAGTAAAAAAGATGTTTCATTGTTTTTTTGCTTTGTTTTTTAATACTTTTGTAAATATTATTTACATGATAATTACATCATTTATTTACCTACAAAAGTGCACTCAATTTTGAAGGAAAATGTGGAATCAATTGATTTTGAGGACAGTGTGTAACTGTGGAAACCCTGAATTGGTCACCTCACAACACTAGGGAACACTGAAACAAATACCCATTCATGCTCGCAAATCATACCTAGGGACAATATAGAGCGTTCGACGAGCCTACCATGCATGTTTTTTTAGCATGTGGGAGGAAAACTGAGTAGTAAAACTGAAAAACCCCACGCAGCCATGTGGAGAACATGCAAATTATACACGGGAAGGTTAGAACCCACCGTGGATCTCAGAACTCTGTGGCCGACGTGCTAACCACTCTTAACCGTGCCTTCATAATTATAGAATTAGCAAGCAGATACACAACTAATGGTTTGTTGCACTAACCCGGGATGTTCTAAGAGTTTGCAGTCCTAGCATTGATTTTATGAGCGACACACAATGCTTTTTCTCATTCTGAGTTTGAGTTTGATTTAATTATATAATTATGTATGCATGTAGGTATATATGTGTGTTTGTGTGTGTGTGTGCGTGTGTGTGCAAAAATTACAAAGAATTCAAAGAACATATGATATGATATTTTCTAAGATTAAAGAAGGCCGTGTTATGGAGCCTATTTCTATAACTGTTGATTTTGAAAAGGTTGCAATAAGTAGTATACAAAAGCATTTTCCAAACTCTCACACATCTGGATGCTTTTTCCATTTCGGTCAATGCCTTTGGAGAAAAATTCAGCCATGTGGCCTAGAAAATTGGTATAGTGACCCAGTGAATACTTTCGTAATAAAAAAACTTTCAGCACTGGCGTTCGTCCCAAAGGACGATGTCATAGAAGCATTTAATGAATTAATGGCTTCACTAGACGATGGAACAGAAGAAGTCCTAGCAGAATTTCTCACGTACTTTGAGTCTACTTGGCTAGGAATAGCTATAAGGGGAAGGCGACGCTGTCCAGGTTTTGCTATCCTCTCATGGAATGTTAGAGAAAAGACCTTGCTGGGAATACCACGCACTAATAATTCCGTTGGAGGTTGGCACCGCGCATTTCAATTTAGAATGTCAGTCGTCACTGCCATCTGTGAATTCCCTTTGTACATATTTTTAAGTTTGTATTGCATTTGTAATTTTTGTACATAGTTTGTATTGTATTTGTAATTTGTGTACATAATTTGTAAGTTGTTTACTGCTTGAATAAAAACAGCATCTGTGAATTCCCTTTGTACATAATTTTTGAGATTGTATTGCATTTGTAATTTTTGTACATAATCGGTAGAACTATTCCGTTTAGTGGACAAATTAATTCATTGCAATTGGGTCGGGTACAGGCGTTAAAAGTGCATTTTTGCCCGGGAAATCAACCCCCTAGGCTCGGTTATAGTGTCTAAAAATCCCCAGTATTTTTATCTAATCATTAAATGCTCTTTTCGGCTGGATTTAAACCCATTTAAGTGCATTTTGGGCCTTTTCGCGACGTCTATGGACGTATTTACCTTCATCGCTGTCTTTTTACCGGGGAAATCACTCCCCTGGGCTCGGTTCTAGTGTCTAAAGAGCTCCAGTATTTGTATTTAATCATTAAATGCCGTTTTCGGCTAGATTTTAACACATTTTTGCCCGGTACGCCATTGACGTCCATCGCTGTCTTTTACCGAGGAAATCGCTCCCTTGGCCCCGCTGTAGTGTCTGAAATGCTCCAGTATTTGTATTTCATCATTAAATGCTGTTTTCGGCCGGATTGAAACCCATTGCTGTCTTTTCAAACTCATCCTACAGACTAATAACAGAAATAGCATATGCACCTCAGTCAACATGAATCTTTGTAGTGTTGGGTTTTAAAATCTATAAGTATATTAAAGTTAAGTTAATAATCTGACTCCAATTTGTAACCTTACCCGACTTTCACTCATCCAACAATTTGCGCGCTCGTTCTGCAATATAGAGATTTCAGGAAGCTAGCAGTTTCACACACGAGTGGATTTATTCTTACCACACCAATCCAAATACACACACCCGGGGCCCAGGTCCCTCTCAATACACTCTATACGTCTTATTTGACACCAGTCGACGTAGTTCTTCTTCTGGGTTGCCCGGGAACTTAGTTATACTACACAATATGCAAATGACACAACACAAAGGCATCCTGGCACTATACGATTGGTTATGTGTAAAATGCAGTTAACCCTAGCTTGCTCATTGGTCTTTTTCTTGAAGATTTTGCTGCGGTTCCTCCCAGCTGTATCTTTCCATTTTCAGCAACTGGTACCTGCACACAGTTCAACCCCCCACACATCTGCAATCTATTGAGTCCTACTCCCACATCCTGTCCAAATAACCTTCGCATTCCAAAGGCCATGCAGGGAGATATAATGAACTCTCTTTTAAGCGTTAACTCTTAATATCCCTTCATTCCCTCTCATGACCTCGGACGACTGAGGTCATCACTCAAATACCTTGTTTTATTGTTAGACACGAGCTAAAATCAATGACCATAAGCTAAACTCAGTAAACAATTAAAAAATCAGTAGAAAACTAAAAATCAGTATAAGATTTCATTCTAGTAAAAAATCAGTACAAAATTACTACTCTAGTAAAAATCAGTAAAAAATTAATACTCAGCCTCAGATCCTTGAGACTACCTCCCCCATACTCACATCCTGAACTCCCGGAGGGCGATAGCTGTCTCCTGGGGGTCCTTCTGAGGGATCATCATGTACTGGCCACCCGGAGGGCGTGGCCCCAACGTGCGTTCAATTGTCCTGATAGTTAATGATCTGATACATGGAATACAGCCACATCCGCATAACACCATAATAGCGGTAAACACAGCGATAGAAACCAACATTGATGCAATCAAGCTTTTATATTTGCCAAAGCCGTTTAGCCAGTCAGAGTACCAACTGGTGTCCACACCTGAGTGCTCTTTCATTTTGTTACTGAGCGTGCGCAGACCCTCCAATGCCTTAGTTAGACGCCCGTCAGGAGACGTATTGTTGGGAATCAGAGTACAGCACTGATCTCCAAAAATGCCACATACTCCTCCTCTCTCAGCTAACACCATATCTAAACCCATTCTATTTTGAAATGCCATAAGAGACGTGGCTGCTAATTGCTCATGCACTGCCTGGAGTGCCGAGGTGGTGAAGTTCGCCAATCGTTGGACATTGTAGTGGACATAATTAATTCGGTCCACATTTTTGTTTACAGTAACAAACAGGAAAATACTCTCCCATCCTGCCGTCACTTGATTCACCAATTTGTATTCATCAGGGACCCCTCTCGGAACTCCAATTGCATCCATATACGTGGGGTCTCCTGCCTTTAGCCATTCTTGCATGTCCCTTTTCTTCCTCACAAGGAAGGGGATTCTTCCCCATCGTCCAACGCCTTCCCAATTTATTCCGGCCATGTCTAATGCTGTTACACTAATTGGCATGATCAGCGTTACTAGGGCGCACTTACCTGAGGCATTGGAGGGTAGCCTATCATACAAAACTTTCGCTCCACACCACAGCCAAACATCCGCACGAGCGAGAGGGATTCCTGCTGGCAAAGACACATTTTCATTACACCATGACTCCTGGATATTTCCAATCCCAGGGCCAGTCCCATTTAAATTTAGGCAGGTGAAATTTTGTTGTGCAACATGGGTGTCAAAAATGGGCTTTCCCTTTTCCATATGTCAGTGGAAAGGCCGAGTCCAATTGGCTGCACTCTCCTTGCATAGTCTTGTTATATAGGAAACCAAAGAGACATTTTTTGGATACAGCAGTTGCTGCCATGATCTTCAAAACTGGTCTTGCACCTAAACATACCAAACAATTCTCGTTAGTGTTGTGAGCGGCCTGTTCAGCCATTAGGAGCCAATTATTCGTAACCATAGAGATACCTGTGTGAATCATAAACCAGTCATCCACTGTCGTCATTGTTCTGGCTGTGGTACCCGTTTGACGTGTATAATTATTTAACGCTGGTGTTTCCCCTTTTGTCATAGTCCCATTCTCACAAATGATAATTGGAAAATATGGATCTTTTCCAGATGAATATGCCCACAACTTAAACCCCCAACATGATGTGTTTAGCACTAACACCTCTTGTTGTGGTGGCGCAATTGAATTATTGCCCATTGCAATTGTCAATTTCAATATCTCCCCTTCTTTTCTTAGGAAAATCTTATTATGGAAATACTTAGCAATATTATTCTTTGATGGTGCCCAATAATCACCCGCCTGTGTGGTAACCGTGGAATCCCATCCCCACATTGTCACGTGTCCTGTTATATACCACCAATGACCCGGGAACATGTCTCCAGTTACTTCTGACATGTCAGCCATCACTGATGTATACCACGCTCCCCGAAACCCTCTCAGTGCCTTTATTGGTATATCTACTTGGGTAGTTGTTTTAGGAGCCACTGTTACTCTCACCGAATTATTGTATGCCCAGCCTATTATCCAAGGCTGGTAGCCCTTTTTCTCCCACTCATTTTCTGACTTTACCTCTCTTCTCCTCCTTGGCTCCTGTGGGTCCTGGTACCGTGTTTTATAATTGTCCAATTTATCTAACAAATCAAGCCATAGTTGAGTCCAGTTCAAAATTGTCACCCAAACGTTCACCTGTGTCGATTGTTTACACTTCAGATTTAGCAGTAATTGTTGTGTCTGTGTCAGCGTCTTACCACCATCTCGCTCTGCTTCATACCATACCGTTCCATTCCCGGCATGATACACCATCACTCGTTCTCCTTTCACTCCATTCCGTCTGTCATCCTGCACCATCAACATAGTCCACACAAAACACAAGCCAGCCAGTAAAATAGTTAATAACGTTAAACATTTGCATTGTCGTCGTCTTTGTCCAGACACTTTCGAGTCCGACTTTGATCCAATTCTTGCCATCGTCATATTCCCTCTCTTGACCTGCCCGTCCGGGCGGTCAACCTTTAAGCTCACCATTGGCAGGCACAAAGTCTGGGGCCGGGCGCAACTGTGAGTAATGGTACCACTTTTGTCCTTTAGTTTCCAATTGAACTGCGTGTGAAGTTCTAGCCAGAACTCTAAACGGTCCTTTCCAGCGAGGTTCAGTCCACTTCCGGGAAAGCACCCGGAGGTAGACGTACGGAGTGCTGTCCGACTCCACTACTACTGGTGATGAATCTGCAACCGCCTTGTTTGTGACCTGCGTAGACACACTGGATACAAGTGAATGAAGGTACTTCCAGTATTCAGCGTGTGATAAATCAGGTGTCGGTACGTCAGCTGGCAGGACCAAGGTGGAGGCGGGCCCCGGCATTAGGCGACCAGTTAACAGTTCGAATGGCGCAAAACCTGTGATTCTGTGAACAGTTTGGCGGACGACCAACAGGGCTAGGGGCAAAGCTTGCAACCACGTCATTTTTGTTTGAGCCATGATCTTAGCCATTTTTTCTTTCAAATTTCTGTTATATCTCTCAACTTTGCCTTGACTCTGGGGGTGATACACACACTCAAAGCGATGTTTCAGCCCCAACAACGCCTCCACTTTAGCCATTGCTTTGTTGTTAAAATGTGTCCCATTATCCGATCTGATTAACGCAGGAAAACCATGTGTCGGAATATAATGATTCACCAATGCTTTAATGACTGAGGCGGTGTCTTCCCTTGCACACGGATACGCCTCCGGCCAGCGTGAATAAGAATCCACCATGACCAGAAGGAACCGCTTCCCGTTGACCCTGTCAATCATGTCCGTGAAGTCAATTACAATTTCTGCTCCAGGCCAGGCCACAGGGGAGAATGTTCCTGGCCTGGGTTTCAATGTCGGTCGTGCATTAAATGTTTGACATAATTCACAATCCGCCACAAACTGCCAGACCACCTCCCGCAACCTCGGATGCCACCACTGACGAAGTTTTGGAAGCATTGGCTGAGGCCCCACATGCGCCACTGTATGGGCCTCAGTCAACACCGATGTCATGAGTTGTCCTTCAGGGAGGACCGGCTGGCCTCTGGGTCCCACCCAAAGACCATCCGATCGCCTGACCGCCTTTGATGCGATCCACATAGATTTTTGTTCCGGCGACGACTTACCTTGTGCGCCCATAATGTCCTCCAGTGTAATTGCGGGTGCCCCTGGAAGATCCGGGGGTTCCCCGTCCCAGACCACAGCCGTGGTTGCTAACATCATCTCGCCCTGAGGGGTGTACCCAGCTACTTCTTTCGCGAGAGCATCCGCCCTCTCATTACCCTTTGCCATCATGGTGTTGGCCTTTGAGTGTCCCGGGACCTTTACAATTGCCAATTGGTGGGGACCCTTAATTGCTTCATACAATCGCTCCATTAAAGTTTTATGCGCAATTTCTTTGCCTTTCGCTGTTAGCCAGCCATTGTTGAGCCACCCCTTTAGGTCAATCAGGGCAGCACACGCTGCATACGCCGAATCAGTATATATAGTCAATTTCTGTCCTGGACACTGTTCCAAGGCCAACACCAGAGCCAACACCTCAGCCGCCTGGGCGGAGGGTTTTATTGTCAACTTCTGAGATGTCACCGGGAGGAAAGAAGAGCCTGTCCACTCCACCACTGCCGCGTGGAGTGTCCCCTCCTTGGCACGCCAACAACACCCATCCGTGAACATAACCCGTCCTCCTTCCAATGGTTCCGCATACAAGCCCTCACGGACTTTTTGATCTTTTTGTACTTTCAGAGCACACTCATGTGCCCCTTCCAGGAGGTGGTCAGCCATGTTCACGCCATCATGCACATACGTAACGTTTGGTGCCGTCAATGTTTTCATCATCCGTGTTTGTCTTAGGGGTGTCAATGTAAATGCTGCCGATGCGATAAAAGCTGACACCGCATGGTCTGTTAGCACCTGGACAGGATACCCCATGATCATATGAGCCGTTTTCTGTAGGACCTTTGCCAGGCCCGATGCGTACCTAACGCAGTCTGCTTGTTTCTGTTCAATTCCGTCTAATGGCACACTACAATACAATAACACTGCCCTGTTTGTCCCCTGTCTTTGGTACAATGCCGCATTCACTGTCTTCTCACTAATGGCCACATCTAAATGAAACACCTTGGTGTAATCTGGGGTAGCCAAAGCTGCTGCTGATGCTAATTCCTGAATTAGTTGCACAAACAATGCATCATCCTCAGGGGTCCACTGCAATGTGGCCTTCAAATTTCTGACCCCTTGTTGTTTGACCAGGGCCCGCAAGCCTGCTGTTTTATCCACAAAACATGGGATGTAGGCTCTGCTGTAGCCACACAATCCCAAGAAAGACAACATGTCTTGCACTGTCTCTGGACGTGGGTGTCGCAAGATGGAACTGCGGTGATCCGGGGACATAGCCAAACCGGCTGGTGTAATGACACGCCCCAGAAAAATCACCGACTTACGACAGCACTGTAACTTTTTCCTAGACACTTTGAAACCCTGGACAGCAAGCTTCAACAGCACTGCTTGTGTGGCTTTCACGCACTGGTTGGATGTCTCGGCTGCAATGAGGAGATCGTCCACATACTGCAGGAGCACTGAGCCTTGGGGTAGTTCACATGAAAATAACAAGTCCTTCAATACCTGATTAAAGATTCCCGGCGAATTTTTGAAGCCCTGTGGGAGTCGTTTGTACTGCAATTTCACCCCTTTGTAGGAAAATGCAAACACGTGTCGTATTGACTCAGCCAGTGGTAAACAGAAATATGCATTCGCCAAATCAATTACTGTATACCACCGTTTCTGAGGGATCAGGGAGGACAGGATGCGATGGGGGTCAGGGACTGACAAAACTGGAGTTATAGTTATGTCATTCACCGGCCTCAAATCGTGGGCCATTCTCCATGTCACCCCATCAGCCTTCTGGACCGGCCTCAGAGGTGTGTTCCAAGAGGACGCCGACGTCTCCAACACCCCCGCATCCCACAATCCTGCCACTGTGTCCTCCATTCCTTTGTCTGCTTCCTTTGGCCATCGATATTGAGGACGGCGGACCGGACTGGAGCAATCAACTTCCAATTGGATCGGCTGAACCGTATGACAAAAACCAACATCATATGGACCCTGTGACCACAAGGTCTGTGGCATTTGATCCAGCATCGCCTGTGCAGACTCATGGTCCGTCTGTTCCCGCCCATGATGGCGGTCCAGGAAGACCAATTCAAGGTCTGACTCATCTACCATTTTTGCCATTATTTTGTAACTTTTGGTTGCGGTCGAATGCCACACATCTGGAATATCAGTCATCATCCAGTCATGTTGTTGTGTTAATCGTTTCACCATGGGCCCCAATTGGCGGGGATCATGGCCTGGTGACACAGCCAACGACACGTGAGGCAAACCTTCCTCACTCATTCGATACCATTGCTCTTGCTCTGGCGACAACTGTACATATGCTGCTACCCCTTCGGGGCCCACAAAGATGCATGGTGATTGTAATGTCCAATTATCTCCCTCAATTTCTCCAAACGCATCTCTATATATATCATCTGATTCCCTATCATAATATAGAGTGCAATGCAATTGATCCACTGGGGGGTGGTACGGTGCCAATGCCTGGATCCATGGTTTCCACAAAAGGTACGCGGAGTAGACACCTCCCCCAGACGGAGTCTCAGGATTCAATCTTGCCCAGTAGATTCGTGCTGTTTCCGGTACTGTGGGGAGTGGTGCCATCAACCACTGACCCCGATGCGTCACAGGCTGGGAGCATCCCAACACCTGTCCGTCAGGAAATGTCACTGTGAGTCCTTCCTTGCCGCACAATATCTGAGCTCTCAATGCTGACAACATGTCTCTGCCCATCAAGTTGATGGGTGTGTCCATTGCATGAACATATGAATGATATAGTTTCTGTCCGGTGTTTGTGATTTCCGTTTTCAATGGGCGAGTAAAGGGCAGAGTCTGAGGACGTCCCGAGAAGCCGACCAACGTTGTAACTCGTTTTGACAACGCTGTTTTTGGCAGTGGCATGTTGATCGATGAATGTGTTGCTCCAGTGTCCACCAACATCTGGACCGGAGTGTCCGCCACTGTCAACCGAAGCATTGGCTCTGCCTGGCCAGTGCTTCCCGAGCTTCCCAGGCCCCCCTATTCGTCCGGGCCGTACCACGGGTCAGCTTGGTAATACTGCCCCTGTGGATTTGGCTGTGGCCACGGGCGGGTCTGCTGCGGTCCCCTTTGATGTGGTGGCCTTGCTTGCTGGTTCTGCTGCTCCGCCCCTGGTGGTGGTGGGGTGCCATGACAGTCTCTTGCCCAGTGATCATAGGACCCGCAGTTGTAGCAAGTCCCTAGGGCGAACCCATTCCGCCCCCGCCCAGAGGGGGCGCCACGACCACGCCCTCTGTATTCACCACGGAACTCTTGGCCTCGGCCCCGTCCAGCCCCCACTGGCGTCTGATAAATCTGTTTTTGTTTACTCTTGTCTTGTTTTGCCTCACCATGCAACTTTGCCAACTGTAGTTTAACCAAACTAGTCGCCAGAGCGTCAGTTTCCTTTTGATCTTTATTTGCTTTTTCCATGTAGATGCGGCAATGGTGTATCAAATGCCTCTTGAATCTCGGTTCCGGACAGACCAAAATGTCCGGATCAATTCTCATAATTGTTTGCACCTCATTTGGGAGGCCGTTCAGCATCGCCGTCCTGAACATCATCTCAGCTTCAGGGTAGTTGCCTGGGTGTTTACCTGTGGTCTCAATCCACAGCTCCAATGCCTGAGCATAATGTTGCTCGGGAGGCACCTCTCTTACATAATTAAAAATTGTTGGAACCCCATCCACTGGGGAGGGAAAAGCCGCCCTCAACTCCCGGAACAACGCCTCCGCGATCTCCGCCAGGGGCGTCTCTCTCCCCAGCAGGAGGGTGCCAGCTGCCCCCTCAATATTCTGTAATTGGATCAGGGAACATGATCCCAAAATGGCTTGTCTGAAATCCCCCAATGCTACTCCCTGTCCTGACATGGCAGCTAAAAATTTAGTAATCCAGGCTCGTGCCCCTTTATGCAGGGGGGGCAACTTCTCCACCAATGCAGCCACATCCCGAAGCACCCAAGGCTCATATTGGCGGCCAGCATGAGTCACCACTAGGGGTGCCATTGTCTGCGGCTGCTCCTGCTGTGCCATCATTTTCCCTTTACGACGTGTATTATAGGCTCGCTCTGCCCTGGACATGCTCTCCTCACTAGCGCCCAGCCTCTCTCCCTCACTCAACGCTCCAAGCATCCGCCGCTGTTCACGTAACACAACCTCGTCTTCCTCATCATTTTCCACTTGCTCCTCGCGGCGATCCGCGTCGCTGGGCTTTGTCTGCCCATGGCCCCATGTCACTGTCATCACTTCCTTTAACATTCCTCTTTCCTCACTCTGCACCCTATGTCCATCCCCCAACTTACGCGCTGCCTCCTCCCTCGTCAGCTTCCTTGCAGTAGTGGTGTCCCCTTCTCCTGCTAGCGCCGCCCCTGGCGTGCGCGCGGGCGACTCCACATTCCCCTGCTGCTCTCCGCGCGCTCTCTTTCTCTCATTATTCACAGCCTGTTCAATCAACTGTATGGTTGCTGGTGTCATACGTGAACCGTCATCCTCCACATCTAAAACCATTCTTCCCCCCAAAGTCACTACGGGGGCCATCACTGGCGCCGTTTGATACGGCGGCGGCTCAACCACATACTGTCCCAAACTCGGCAACTGTGGATAAATGCCTCTAAAACTTCCCGTCTTCTTTCCCACTTCTTTAATCACTTCCTCCTCTTTCTTCACTTCCTCCCTCTTTTCCTCTCTTATCACTGCCAGCGCAGTAGCAATAGTTGCCAATTGGTGAATACCTCGTCTATCTTTCTCCACTTCCTTCACTTCCTTCTCAAGTTTATTACGCCGTCGCCATCCGACCTGCTTCTGTTCCTCCTTCATATCTCGAATACTTAACAACATTCTACTTTCCTTCTTCTGTAGCTGCCACGCTAACTTCGCCATGTCCCATGTCCCCGGTTCTCCCCGAAACAACTCATCCTTCTTTAATTTCCGAAACACCTTCTGACACCGTTCTCTCTCCTTAACTCTTTTACTTTCTAGTCCACTAATCAACTGTGCTTCCAGCTCAGCGTAATGACCATTAATCTGCGACCAGACTTCAATCCCTACGTCGGAAATGCCACCCCCTGAGAGGGACCCGACACTCCCATCACTCTTCTTATCACCCATTCTGGAAATCCACCCGTGCGTGTCCCAAACACTTTTTATGCAGAACAATTTTAGTTTTAATTTTAGTTTTCACACACACCGCTTCCACTTTGATACGTAAATCCCAGATTTTACACCGTATCGAGCCACGAGTAGTTCCACATTATTGTAGTAGGTAAATCCCAGATTTTACACCCCACTAATGGAACTACTCTTAGTAGGTAAATCCCAGATTTTACACCCTACTAATGTCCACACTTACACTTTGAAGCCACCATGGACTACTCTATGTAGGTAAATCCCAGATTTTACACCCTACTGTCCACCCTTATACATTTAAGACGTTCCGGTCATCCTCCCCCTTCTGATTTAGAATTTCCAATGCGCAGAATTTGAAAAGGAATCTGCTTACCTTGTGTCTCTGTGGGCCCAAGAGGAAGGACGGTCGGACGCGTGTGGCTCCTTTATCAGGTCGTCACCTGGTGTGAACGTGGGTCCCAGACCCTGAATCCCAGATTCTTGTGGCTCTTGCTATCTCAATCGCATGACGTCAGGGTCACCAAAAAATTGTTGGGTTTTAAAATCTATAAGTATATTAAAGTTAAGTTAATAATCTGACTCCAATTTGTAACCTTACCCGACTTTCACTCATCCAACAATTTGCGCGCTCGTTCTGCAATATAGAGATTTCAGGAAGCTAGCAGTTTCACACACGAGTGGATTTATTCTTACCACACCAATCCAAATACACACACCCGGGGCCCAGGTCCCTCTCAATACACTCTATACGTCTTATTTGACACCAGTCGACGTAGTTCTTCTTCTGGGTTGCCCGGGAACTTAGTTATACTACACAATATGCAAATGACACAACACAAAGGCATCCTGGCACTATACGATTGGTTATGTGTAAAATGCAGTTAACCCTAGCTTGCTCATTGGTCTTTTTCTTGAAGATTTTCCTGCGGTTCCTCCCAGCTATATCTTTCCATTTTCAGCAACTGGTACCTGCACACAGTTCAACCCCCCACACATCTGCAATCTATTGAGTCCTACTCCCACATCCTGTCCAAATAACCTTCGCATTCCAAAGGCCATGCAGGGAGATATAATGAACTCTCTTTTAAGCGTTAACTCTTAATATCCCTTCAGTAGTATTTAATCATTAAATGCTCTTTTTGGGCCGGATTGAAACCCTTTGCTGTCTCCACTCCGGACGCTAACAAGGCCACAAATAAAGATAATAAAAACTTGGCCCGAGGACGCCCTTTCCCCACTGCAGGACTGTTTTTACCGCACCATCTGGGAATTTTTTGAACAACCCAAACTCCAGGACTACACCGACACTGTACTTTTCTACATCAAAAACTGCACGGACAACGTCACTGTTAATAAACAAATACGGGTTTTTCCTAACCAAAAACCCTGGATAACCAAGGAGACACAGGCACTCATCAAATGCCGTAACACCGCCTTCAGATCAGGGGACAAGGTACAATACAGCGCTGCCAGAGCAGAGCTGAAGAGAGGCATTAAAAAGGCCAAGGCAGCATATACAAAGAAAATTGAGGAGCACTTCACAGGAAATAACCCAAAGAAGATGTGGCAGGGAATACAACATATTACCAATTACAATAACAATAATATGTCTGTTAACGCAGATGCCTCACTAGCGGAGGAACTGAACCATTTCTTTGCCCACTTTGAGACTGACAAATGAGACCCAGTCTCAACACCCCCACCACCACCTTGCAGCAATACACTGAAGTTTCAGGAACAGGAAGTGAGACTAGTAATGCGGTCTGTGAACACCAGGGAGGCTGTTGGCCCTGACGGAGTAACTGGGAAGGTGCTCAAAGCCTGTGCTGACCAGCTGGCTGGAGTTTTCACAAAAATTTTCAATTGTTCCCTGCAACAAGCCATCATTCCATCCTGCCTGAAATCTGCCACCATTATCCCTGTCCCCAAAAAGCCCACCATTGACAGCCTGAATGATTATAGGCCTGTTGCACTCACGCCTGTGATCATGAAGTGCTTTGAACAATTGGTTGCCCGCCATATCAGGAATACAATCCCTCCCTCAGTTGACCCTCACCAGTTTGCTTATAGAGCAAACAGGTCCACTGGGGATGCTATCGCCATTGCTCTACACACAGCACTGAGCCACCTGCAGGACCATGGGAATTACGTGAGGATGCTTTTCATTGACTATAGCTCAGCCTTCAACACATTCTGGCTGACAAACTCTCCCACCTTGGACTATCCTCTTCCATCTGCTGCTGGATTAAGAACTTCTTAACCCACCGTACACAAACTGTTAGACTTGGTCCCCACCTCTCTTCCCCTCAAGGCTGTGTACTGAGCCCTCTTCTATACTCCCTGTACACATACGACTGTACACCGACCCACCAGTCTAACTCCGTCATCAAATTAGCCGATGACACCACTGTGGTCGGACTCATCTCAGGGGGGATGAGTCTGCCTACAGAGATGAGGTCAACAAACTGCATTCGTGGTGCTCTTTGAACAATCTCACACTGAACACCACGAAAACTAAAGTAATAATCCTGGACTTTTGCAAACACAGCACAGATCTGGCCCCACTCCTCATAAATTGAGTATGTGTAGACAGGGTCCGGTCCTTTAAATTCCTGGGGTCCACGTCACGGATAAGATCTCCTGGTCTACAAACACCACGGCAGTAGTGAAACCCTGGTCACAATCTGTTCCAGCTGCTGCCCTCTGGCAGACGCTCTAGGTCACAAAAAGTACAGACAAATAGGCTTAAGGACAGTTTTTCCCATATCCATCAGGACTCTAAACTTGCGGTAACACGACATACAATCCTTTCTGCGTAATAACTTCGGGGTGAGGTAATATGAATAGACGTTTGGCGGTGATCTGCCTCCTACTGGCTGACTGAAGGTAAGTGAAAGACAGTGAGAGGTAAGTGATCCGCTCGGGGGTGATGCGATGTATCCATCACGGTAGAATGCCAAATTACCGTGGCCGGATGAGTCGCTTAAAGACGTTTCGCCGACGGACGTTTGACAGACGGACAGGTCGCCGAATGGACGTTGCACCAAACGGTCGTTCGGCCGAATGGCCGAACGGCCGAACGGAGGTTTCGCTGAAATGGGATTCGCGTGCTCGCCCCGCCCCCGGATTGTGTGTGTACAAGTTTTGCAACCTCGGCCCGCGGGCCATATACGGCCCGATAGGATTTTTAATCCGGCCCGCCGAGTTGGTAAATCATATCCCTACGGTCATCGGAGGGATTTCTCCCCGGGAACAGTGCTTCGTGGGCGGATTTTAAAAACACATGCTGAGTTTCATTATCGAGCTCCATATATTTCCCGAGTTTGAGCACTTTAAAAATCGGCGGGGGTTCCCCCCGAGCCTATCCGGAAATAGTGCACCGTGAGTGGACTGGGTTGGATCACGCCCCGCTGAATTTCTGCAGCTCCAGAAAAATTTCAAAATCCATCTTAAAACGGCGTTTAATGATTAATTACAAATACTAGTATTTGTATATACAATACTAGTATTGTATTTTATACTAGTATTTTATTTAAAAGAAGACAAAGGAAATTCACATATTATTGGTGTATACCAGGGGTCCCCAAACTTTTTCTTGTGAGGGCCACATAACTTTTCCCTTCTCTGATGGGGGGCCGGTGTCAGTTTGTAACAGAAAAAGTGTGACGCTCGTAGGGGAGCTTAATTTTTTTTTATTGTTTTCCAGAAAGCCACACATAACCAAATAACCCTTTCCAGGTTCTTTACAGAAAAAAAGTCAGGAAACATATAATAACACTATTAATGAAATAAATAATAACTAAATAACCCTCTCTGAGTTATTCACAGAAAAAACAGGAAATAAATAACACTATTTATGAAATAAATAATACCTAATAACTCTCTCTGGGTTCTTCATAGAAAAAAAAGCCATGGAACATTAACTTTCTGTTGTGCCATGCACAATCTTCTCCCTTTGCTCTGAAGTTTATGCACGACACCACAACCGTCATTACAGAATCACGTCAACATTTTGCAGCACAGTGCTTGGTGGTGAATTTGGCAGTGGACTCGTAGCGGGGCGGTGAGACCCCTTTTTTCCAACTCCCGGTTCATGCGTCCCATTATTAGACCGCGAGTTTCGGCCACCATGCTAGGAGCCCCGTCAGTCGTGATGCTAGCTAGCTTTGACCAGTCCAGGTCCAACTTCTCCATGGTTTGGCACACTTTGTCAAAAATATCCTCTCCCGTTGTAGTCCCTTTGAGACTTTGGAGGGCTGCCAGATCCTCGCAAATCTCAAAGTTTGCGCTAACTCCACGAATAAAAATGAGCAGTTGCGCTGTGTCTTGCACGTCCGTGCTTTCATCCAGTGCTAATGAAAAAAAGTCAAATTATTTCGTCTTCTGCTGCAGCTGGGCATATACATTACTCCCGATTTCTTCAACGCGTCTGGTCATTGTACTCACCGACAGACTTACGGCATTAAATGCATCTTTCTTCTCGGGACACACCTCCTCCGCGACAGTATCCATACATTTCTTAATAAACTCTCCGTCAGTGAAAGGCTTACCGCTGCTTGCTATCAATTTAGCAACCCAAAAGCTGGCCCGAACGGATGCCTGGTTCTGCTGAGATAGTAGTCCACTTTTTCGCTTTGAGAGTTTGTCTGCTCGTATTTGGCCTTGCAATCTATCGTACTTGTCTTTGTGATGGGATTCATAGTGTCGGCAAAGATTGTATTCTTTGAATACCGCCACCGTCTCTTGACAAATGAGACAAACAGCCTTTTCTTTGCATTGAACAAAAAAATAATCGTTTGTCCACTACAGGTTAAATACCCTGCATTCTGAATCAATTTTTCTCTCACCTAACTTTTTCGCCATTATTCCGTTCTCAAACAGGTTGCAGTTTTAATATGCTTGAATAGTCCGCGATGGTCCCAGGGCTTCGCCCTCACCTGCGATCGTCCAGATGTCTCGGTAACACTGCTCGTGCATGCAACGGTGGACGTGCCCGCATGCATCAAAGGGAAACACTCTCCCCGCGCGTGTCACCAAAGAAGCAATGCGAAGCCCCGCTTCACTGGGATGATTTGTGGGCTCAGCAGGGGTGCAATGAACCAAACACAAGATTAAAACGTCCCAGTCTTCAAGGCCAAATAGGAAAAAAAATCCGATCGCGTCTCTGGTATTGTTCAGAGGGCCGGTCCAAATGTGCCGGCGGGCTGCATCCCCCCCCCCAAAAAAAAAAAAATTAAAAAAAAAAAAAAAAAAAAAAAACATTTGATAGCGTCTCTGGTATTGTTCAGAGGGCCGGTCCAAATGTGCCGGCGGGCCGGATACGGCCCGCGGGCCGTAGTTTGGTGACCCCTGGTGTATACAGACTAGATTTCCCTTGCGCGTTGTGAGGCAACGGAGCTCGACGTCGTCGCTTGTCGGCCATTTTAAGAACAGAGCCATTCGCCAAACGGCTCAAAATGCTCTCAAATTCGGTCAAATCCAGCCAAAAACAGCGTTTAATGATTTAATACAAATACTAGTATTTGTATTTGCGACATCAAATGTCGGATAGGCACTGGGGAAAACACCGTTGATGTGTGTGGTGCTCATACTTTTGAAAAAAAATCTGGAGCTCGAGACTTCAGCGGGGCTTCAGCAACCCATATCCGCTCATGTGTCACTATCCTTGGTTACGCTCCGGAAAAAACACCGCCGATGTGTGTGGTGCTCACGCTTAGAAAAAAAATATGGTGCTCAGGATTCCAGCGGGGCATGTGTCACCCCTGTCCGCCCACAGAGCACTGTGCTTGGTGAAAAAACCTTCCAATGTGTGTGGGGCTCAAATTTGAAAAATTTCTGGAGCTGCAGAAATTCAGCGGAGCGTCGTCCAACCCAGTCCGCTCACGGTGCACTATTCTCGGATAGGCTCAGGGGGAACGCCCGCCGATTTTTAAAGTTCTCAAACTCTGGAAATATATGGAGCTCGATAATGAAACTCAGCATGTCATTAAAATCCGCCCACGAAGCACTGTTCCCGGGGAGAAACCCCTCCGATGACCGTAGGGATATGATTTACCTACTTGGCAGGCCGGATTAAAAATCCTAACGGGCCGAGGTTGCAAAACTTGTACACACACGATCCGGGGGCAGGGCGAGCCCGCGAATCCCGTTTCAGCAGAACCTCCGTTCGGCCGAACCTCTGTTCGGCGAACGGCCGAATGACCGTTTGGTGGAACGTCCATTCGGCGACCTGTCCGTCTGTCAAACGTCTGTCGGCGAAACGTCTTTAGGCGAATCATCCGGGTACCTAAATTACGAGTCCGAAATTATCACTTATTTAGGTCTTTTGCCGGGAAAGCGCACCTAGTGGAGAAGCACTACCAATTTCGTGATACGCAGTTTCTGGGTATGATGACAATTAGGCTTTTGTCGAGTCAATGATGATGACAAAGCCTATGTCCGATTATATTATATATTATATTCTATTCTATTATTTCATCCCGTATTCTGGAAATTTCTTGGCTAGCCTAACATACGCTAACGGATAGCATAACACACACTAAAGGCTAGCATAACATAGGTACGCTTGCGGATAGCATAACATACGCTAGCCCAGTGTCATGCTAGCGCCTTTTAGATTACATTAGAACTTTATTTCATCCCGTATACGGGAAATTTCTTGGTTGCAGTAGGAAGACAGACACAAGACATTGTAGACTAGCACAAAGAAAATAAGCCACACGACGGGTGGGGCCGAGTCGCAAAGGCCGCAGAACGACAAAGCAAAAAGCGCAAAGTACAAAGCAAAGCAAAGTATATGGGATCATTAAATCAAATCATTAAGACAGAAAAGCAGCAAAAACACAAAATGAGCAAGAACGGATGGAGCTACCGTTAGCGGCTGCCACTTGAGCGGCGACATCTTGGTTGCAATAGCAAAAACGGATACAGACTCAAGAAAAAGACAGTTGTAGAGTTGGATAAAACTGGAATCACACACGAAGTCTTCCACAAGATGGGGAACCTCTGCAGACTGTGACCGAAGTTGAAAATATGCAGTCACTCTTCCAACCTTATCCGCACAGTCCCTCAGTAGTCTGGAGCTGAAGAATCAACAGTAGCAGAGTATAACCCCTCGACTCTGTTTCTGGCCTGGTAAGCGCAGACAGCTCTTCCATCTTATCGGGGAGGGATCCCACTTTCCCCATAATAATAGATGGAATGGTTGGTCTGAAGCGTCGCTTCTTCTCCCGACTTCTGACTTCTCCTGACTTTTGTCCAGCTCTGGATTTACAGCGGCTTTCAGGTGTAGCTCCTTCTGCTGCGTATTGTTCATAGCTAGTCCCATGTGTATGACAGCATAGGCATGGCTGAATGGTTCCAAAAAAGAAGAGGCAGAAAGAAGCCAGGCTAACAGAACAAAGAAAGTTCTAAACACATTAAAGTAAAAAGTATAAAGTACAAAGTAAAGTAAAAAGGAATGTATTAAGAAATATTAAAATGTAATTAAAAAAAGATAGAAAGGCTGTAAAACACTGCTACTGTTGATTCTTCAGCTCCAGACTACTGAGGGACTGTGCGGATAAGCTTGGAAGAGTGACTCTGCATATTTTCAACCTCGGTCACAGTCTGCAGAAGTTCCCCATCTTGTGGAAGACTTCCTGTGTGTGGTTCCAGTTTTATCCAACTTTTCAACGTCTTTTTCTTGTGTCTGTATCCGTTTTTGCTACTGCAACCAAGATGGCGCCGCTCAAGTGGCAGCCGGTAGCGGTAGCTCCGTCCGTTCTTGCTCGTTTTCTATTTTTGCTGCTTTTCTGTCTCTTTTTAGTGCATTTTGGTATTTCTTAATGATTTCCCATATACTTTGCTTTGCTTTGAACTTTGTGATTTTTGCGTTGTTGTTCTGCGTCCTTTGCGACTCGGCTCCGCCCGTCGCATGGCTTGGTTTCTTTGTGCTAGTCCTACGTGACTGGACGATTCGCCGAAAGACGTTTGGCCGACGGACGTTCGGCCGACCGGACGTTTCGCCGACCGGATGTTTCGCCGACCGGACGTTTGGCCGAACGGACGTTTCACCGCCGCGGGATTCGCGCGTTCGCCCCATCCTCGGATCGTGTGTGTACATGTTTTTCAACCTCAGCCCGCGGGCATCAGAACCGGGCCCAGGGTGGTTGATTTCCCCGGTAAAATGCAGCGATGTAGGGAAATACGTCCATATACGTCCATTCGCCAAACTGCCCAAAATGCACTAAAATGGGGTAAAATCCAGCCGAAATGAGCATTTAATGATTAAATACAAATACTGGGGATTTTTAGACATCAGAACCGGGCCCAGGGTGGTTGATTTCCCCGGTAAAATGCAGCGATGTAGGGAAATACGTCCATATACGTCCATTCGCCAAACGGCCCAAAATGCACTAAAATGGGGTAAAATCCAGCCGAAATGAGCATTTAATGATTAAATACAAATACTGGGGATTTTTAGACATCAGAACCGGGCCCAGGGTGGTTGATTTCCCCGATGAAAGTGCACTTTAGACCCGGTACCTGACCCAATTGCAATGAATAAATTTGTCCACCGGTTGGAAGAGTTCTGCCGATTCAAAACAGGGTATTTTTGTTACAAATAGTGGTAGTATTAGAACCGGTCCATGTCGGTTCTGATTGGTAGTTTTACCGGGGAATTGTGTCCCATGTGTGGGTAGATGCATTATTGACTAATTTGTGTAAAAATATTGGTCCAGGAAGGTTCTGGGGTTCTGTTTACCCAGAAATAGTGTCATCAACATGGGTACTTTATTTACAAGAAGTGGTAGTATTACAACCGGGCCCTGTCGGTTCTGGGGGGGGGTATTTTACCCAGGAATGTGGTCCCATGTGTGGGTAGATGCATTATTGACTAATTTGTGTAAAAATATTGATCCAGGAAGGTTCTGGGGTTGTTTACCCAGAAATAGTGTCATCAACATGGGTACTTTATTTACAAGGACTAATAGTATTGCAACCGAGCCCTGTCAGTTCTGGGGGGTATTTTACCCAGGAATGTGGTCCCATGTGTGGGTAGATGGGTACTTGGACGTTTGGTCGGCGGACGTTTGGTTGCCGGACGTTTGGTTGCCGACCAAACATCCAGCGACCAAACGTCCGGTCACGGCGTCGATGTATTATTGACTAATTTGTGTAAAAATATTGGTCCAGGAAGGTTCTGGGGTTCTGTTTACCCAGAAATAGTGTCATCAACATGGGTACTTTATTTACAAGGAGTGGTAGTATTGCAAGCGGGGCCTGTCGGTTCTGGTTGGTGTTTTTATCCAGAATCCTGCGGCGGTCCGTTCGGCCAAACGTCCGTTCGGCGAAACGTCCGTTCGGCCAAATGTCCGGTCGGCGAAACGTCCGTTCGGCGAAACGTCTGTTCGGCCAAATGTCCGGTCGGCGAAACGTCCGTTCGGCCAAATGTCCGATCGGCGAAACGTCTGTTCGGCGAAACGTCCGTTCGGCGAACTGTCCGTCGGCCAAACGTCCGTCGGCCAAACGTCTTTCGGCGAATCGTCCAAGTATTGTCTAGGACTAGGGCACTCTTTGGAGACATTCAGCCGTGCCTCCGCTGTCATGTGCGCAGGATCAGCTGTAAGCAGTGGACAATAGTGCTGGGAGAAGAGGCAACGCTCCATGCCGAGAATTCCATCATTGTTATGGGAGCGTGATATCTCTCCCCGGTCAGATGGAGGAGCTGCTGGTGCTTGCTGGGCTGCTTGTGTGCTTTGAAGCCCCCCACTGGCCTCTCCGCTGCTGCTGATTAGGTGATAGGACAGCTTAGGACAGGGGTCGGGAACCTTTTTGACGAAGAGAGCCATAAACAATTCATATTTTGAAACATTATTCCTTGAGAGCCATACTCAGAATTTAAAAGTAAAAATACATGAAAATGTGTGGATTTATTAATCTTTTCACCACTTTGAAAGTAAAAAAAGTCTCTGAATTCTTTTAAGAATATTTTTTCACGGTTGCTAATCAATGAGTATCAATGAGAGTATGCATGCAGAAGAGTATAATGAAGAAAAATTATGATTCAAAAGCCGCTGCGTTGGGGACTTAGGTGGTCTCTCACCAGCGGTTCCCATATTTTATCACACAGGTTAGCGGCGAGCCATATACACCCATCAAAAGAGCCACATATGGCTCCGAGCCATAGGTTCCCTACCCCTGGCTTAGGAGGATCTAGGCAAGGAAGATGATCTTTAAAACCTCCAGACTATTGAAGGACTGTGCGGTAACCTCATTCTCAGTCTGCAGAAGGTCCCCACCTTGTGGACTTCCTGTGTGTGGCTCCAGTTTTTTACCTAGGTCTACAATGTGTGTCTTGTGTCTGTCTTGTTACTGCAACCAAGAAATTTCCCGAATACGGTATGAAATAAAATTCTAACCTAACCTAACCTAGTTCCCTTTGCGTAGTGAATAACTACAATTTGTATGGTCACTCTCATCTCTCTCCCTCTCATCTCATTTTCTTAACCGCTTCATCCTCACTAGGGTAGTGGGGGTGCTGGAGCCTATCCCAGCTGACTTTGGCCCAGAGGCGAGGGACACCCTGAATTGGTGCCAGCCACTAGCAGGGGACAAGGAGACAGACAATCATTCACACTCATACCTAGGGGAAATTTAGAGTGTCCAGTCAGCCTACCATGCAAGTCTTTGGAATGTGGGAGGAAACCAGAGTACCCGGGGAAAAACCATGCAGGCCCGGGAAGAACATGCAAACTCCACACAGGTGGACTGACCTGGATGTGAATCCAGGTACCCCAGTGTGAGGCCGACGCGCTAACCACTCAATCACCGGGTTGCCATTTGTATGGTCAACGAAATAAAATTTGTAGGAAAATTTCAACCCATTTGAAGAAAACATTTACAATACATAGACAATACTTCTTCCCCTCACTGACATTTAAATTTATAATATCCATATGGAGTCTTTGAAATTGAATAATTGTTTTTGAGGATTGACCACGCCTTGGTTGTGTATTGCCCTCGAGATTATGTGGAGTACAGATCAAACAATCCCTTCCAAAAGATTTTATGTTTAGAAAAAAAATTAACCCAAAAGTTGCACAAAGCACAACACCCCCGTTGTTGAGACATGAGACTTCCCATGAGTCAGTTTAGCAGTGACTCCAAGACAGTTTATGTACAAATTTGTGTTTTCCCTCAGCACTCACAAAATCTCCACTTTGCAGAGCATCTTATTTTTTCATCAATACCTTAAGTTTCAAATTTGGACTTTGCTCCTGCATTTTCATTAAAATTTCATTTGATGAAATATTTCTGCCATAATTTGTCGCTGCCATTCCGGAAAAGGGCTAATTGGCAATTTCAGAAATCGATTCCAAATTCCCAAATCCTTTCCAACTCGAACCTTCATGCTCACACTCATAACCAGGGGTAATTTAGTGTTCAATAATCCTACCATCCATAATTTTGATTTGTGGGAGGAAACTGGAGTACCCAGAGAAAACCCACAAATTCTCAGGGACACCACACACTGTAAGGTTGGAACTCACCCAGGATTCAATAGTCTATCTCAGAACTGTGAGGTCGATGCGCTAACCACTAGTCCATTGGGCCACTCACCCACACATCGGTGGCATGCAAATGTTCATCACAAGTGGAGACTGCCATCCCCACTGAGGGCTTCTTGGCAGCCCCCCGGGCCTCTATGCTGTCCTATCAGCAAAATCATTCCCGAAGAAAATAGGTAGTTAATGTATTAGATGTGTGCCCCACACATTAAGAAACATAAATTTGTTTTGGAAGCTGAACTGCAGCCATTAACCGCAACAGTATGTCAGCATGAGCGACTGCAATGCCACTGGCTGTTATTAACCCTTTGTTTGCAAATAATGCAATAAGAGGCAACACCGTGACACATTGAAAACACACACACAAAACATATTAACCGTTGGTATGAATTTTAACCTTGTTTTGCATTAAGTGATACACCTCTGTTAATGCAATCACTTTAGCTGTTTGTGCATAAAAATGAGGTAGTAATAGTTTTGCTTCTAAAATTTTAGTAGCGGTAAATAGTCGACATTGTATCCTGTTCAAATTTTGCCCATTCCATTAATTCTTAGATAATCCGTCTACATAAAGAATTGTGCATTACCCAGAGGTTGATATTTCATAATTTAGAAGTGCTAATGTTGACCATCCACTAGCACTTGTTTTATGCCATGAAAGGCTTGCTAAATCTTGGACGTCTAGTGCAAAATAGAGGTAATTTTCAAATTCCCTCAAATTTGTTTTAGAAATGGGAGCCACAATCTAGAACCCATGCACCACCACATGTCAAACCCAAAAGCGACAAACAATCTTTTACTTAGCTAGAGGTTTTGGAGCTTGGAGAATTGTCAATATCTCGTTTTTTTAAGATTGTCCTTGCCAATCGTTACAATTGTACTCTAACATTTAGATGCAATAAACTCCTTAATTGCAATGCCAAGTCTGTACATTTTAAGCCTAAATTCTCTCAATTTGTATGCCTTCAAAGCAATAGAAAGCAACCTCATCTAGTTGACATCAATTGTTCGATGCTGATGCAATCCGTAAATATTGTAATAGTTATCAATATAAAGCATGACAAAGCACATTCCACCTGCCGAGGACAGAACAGGGAATGTCTTCCATGCACCGAAAAAACTCCATGTCTCCCCCAGGGAAATTATGCCTATTCTAAAATCAATTAATGTATCCAAACCAGCCAGCTACTATTTACCTAATTGTGTGAATGAATCCCATTTCTGCATTGTTGTTTTCATGTTTGATATCATTAACACCCAAATACTTCTTAATATTTAAGATCTAATTTGCAAATCACCCTCACATTGTTGACCTACACAAGGAGGGCAGGGCAGCAAAATCACTGGCTTCCTCCTGCAACCGTTCTGAATGGCGTCATCATCAAAGGACTGTTGTCAACCTCCTATTCTGTTTCTTGTTTCAACCTTTTGAGCTGCTGTTTGATGTATTCGGCAGGGTTTTCTGTATCGTGATCGGCTGTCCTTTTAGGGCCTTGCTTGGGATCAATCTTAATTGGATATTCCCTCCTCAATGTTGCCCCCTAGTACGGATTGAACACAACTCCATCTGCCTCTGGGTTACGCATCCAATGATGGCCGCTCAGGTACAGGACATTTTCCATTGTTGGTATTCCCAGAACTCTTACCCACACTGCTTTGATGTCACCTAATGCCAGTATTTTGCCCACTGTCTCTTCTTCAAACGCCCTTATCGACTTGCTGGCACCTTCATGAATACCAGGGAGACGTGCTACAAATCCCTCAAGGTCCAAGGTTGTCCAAGGTATGTATTTTCCCTGGGCTCCTTTTATTAATAGTGGAAATTGATTAGCTGGATCGGGATACCTAACTGGAGGGTGAATGCCAGGTCTGTATCTGAGATCACATTGTTTGCCTTACCTGCCTGTTGCAGCAAATGTAAGAAAATGTTAGGGCTGCTTGGTTTTATGCTTTTTCCCCCCTGGTGTCCTGTCTGAGTGATTGCCCATTGTTTTCAGCTGTCGTTTCTCCGCCCCTGGTGTGTTCCCTGCCTGCTCCCTCGTGTGTTTCCCAGGTGTTCCTAATTGTCTTGTCAACACGTGTCAATCTATTTAAACCCCACTGATTGTGATGTCATTTGTCGGATGGTCTGCTTCACTTCTCTTGCCATGTGTTTGCTTTACCTCGTTCCTTGAGTCCCCGTGTTATCCCTAGACAGGTTTGGTTTTGTAATTTGATTTCTAAGTCTTTATTTTCTAAGATCCTGCCTAAGTTATTAAAGTTTTGGTTAGAGTCAGACTCGGACTGCAACCCCCTGTTATGATCGGGGGTGGAAGACCCCAAAGCAGGCGAGGGCTGCGAGTCTGGTTCTCGAATCTTTATTAGAATGGTCCAAGTGACGGGCCAGGCACAAGAGGGGGGGCGTCGGCGTGTCGTTAGTCGTAGTCCGTGGTCGTGGGGGCGTAGTCGGAATCCTCACTGTGAGCTGATCAGACGATCCAGCGGCGTGGTCATGTTCTTTGTGGCCTTAAATACTCCTCACTGGCTAATGACTCACACCTGGCAGCACTCGAGTCATTAGAGGCAGGACCTGTGGTTGGGTGGCGGGCGCAACCAGCCACCAATCTCGTCTGGGGCCTGACATCCCCTCCGATTTGGATTCTGGTACCTCGCCCGTCCGATCTCCTCGCTCGACCTCGCCCGTCCGATCTCCTCGCCCGTCCGATCTCCTCGCTCGACCTCGCCCGTCCGATCTCCTCGCTCGACCTCGCCCGTCCGAGCTCCTCGCTCGACCTCGCCCGTCCGAGCGCCTCGCTCGACCTCGCCCGTCCGAGCTCCTCGCCCGTCCGAGCGCCTCGCTCGACCTCGCCCGTCCAAGCTCCCCGCGTCCCAGTGCCGGCTGGCCCGCCAGTCATCTGTCCCCAAGCCATGAACCAACGTCCCAGTGCCAACTGGCCCACCCGTCACACCCATGCCGAAGCCACGCATTCGCGTCCCTGTGCCAGCCGGCCCGCCAGTCATCTCTGTACTGAAGCCACGCACAAGATTATCTGTGCCAGCTGGCCCGCCGGTCATACCAGTGCCGAAGCCGCGAACCATCGTCCCCGTGCCGGCTGGCTCGTCGGTCATCCCCGTGCCGAAGTCATGAACCAAGGTTCCCATGCCCGCTTTCCCGCCAAGTTCCTACGCGCTTAAGAGCGGCAGCGACTCTTAGGGCCCCTTGGACGAGGGGGGCAGGGCACTCGGCCAATCACTTAAAGGGCTGGCGCGGACGCCCAATGGACCTGCCACTCCCACTCCTCGTCAAGTGCCGGCGCGGACGCCCGCCGGACCGGCCACTCCCACGCCTTGTCACGGGCCGGCGTGGACGCCCGTCGGACCAGCCACTCCTATGCCTTTTCACGGCCCGGCGCAGACTCCCGCCGGACCGGCCATGCCCACGCTTCGTCACGGGCTGGCGCGGACGCCCGCCAGACCGGCCACTCCCACGTCTCTTCACGGACCGGTCGGGACGGCCATCAGAGTAGATTTCTAGGTCCCACCCGCCATCCCCACCAGCGTTTTTTTTCGTTATGGACATTCGGCTTTGGGACATCTGGGATCCGTCCCTTAGAGGTGGGGTACTGTTAGGCCTGCTTGGTTTTATGCTTTTTTTCCCCACCTGGTGTCCTGAGTGACTGCCCATTGTTTTCAGCTGTCGTTTCTCCGCCCCTGGTGTATTCCCTGCCTGCTGCGTTGTGTTTCTCAGGTGTTCCCAATTGTCCCGTCAACCCATGTCAGTCTATTTAAACGCCACTGATTGTTATTTGTCGGATCATCTGCTTCACTTCCCTTGCCATGTGTCTGCGTTACCTTGTTCCTCGATTCCCCGTGTTATCCTTAGTCAGGTTTGGTTTTGTGATTTGATTTCTAAGTCTTTGTTATTTTCTAAGATCCTGCCTAAGTTATTAAAGTTTTGGTATGAGCACTATTTCCCTCGTCCTCGCCTGCTTCCATGCGATTGGGTCCTATTCCTCGTAACCTCACCTGGACAGCTCCCCAAAGACGTTACAGAAAACCTCCCAACCCTTCTTTCTTTTCTGCTCCCACTGAATTAATTCTTCGCATTGCTCCTGATGCTACCTTTGTTACTCTGTCTTTCTCTTCATTCACTTTGTCCGGCACATATTTCTGAGTTGCATCATCCATCTCATTCTGAAGTTCTTGGATAGTAGTATTTTCTTTCTCTTTCCTTCCATTTTACTATTCTAGATTGACCCAATAAGACATCTGGCTTGGTTTGTCATTCCTTTGAGCGCTTGATCTCTTTCAGCATGACAATCCAGCACATTCGACTTTTTTGGCTTTGGGTCTCTTCTGTCGGTGCTGCAATATTGTGGTGGACTTGGCATCCTTTCATCTGGCGACAAAGGAGAATGACTTCATTCGTCTGTCCACATCCCCTGAAATTTTACATTACCGGTGATGAAAGGATATAGACCTGATGGCACCACATCTGAACACTGGCTATTAAGCTGCCCATGCTTCTTCTTTTTTATCTTAGCTTCATCTCCCCCTGTGGTTTTTATCTTTTCGCGACTTTGTTTTATGGATTTCCTAAATAACTACCCTTCCTATTTAAATAACTGCAAAACCTCCAATTCTTTATCTCTCTTTTCCCATCTTTTTTGCTATTATCTTTTGGCTTGTAGTCCTTAATTCTAACTTCCATATCCTCGCACAAGCTAACACCAGACGTTCCACCTGCAGGTCATTTGGGGTTTGAACTCTGTGCACTTGGCCCATTTCCAACAAAAGTCTTCAATTTCGTCTTTCTTTGTTGAATATTTGACTCCCCATATCATCGTCGGAGGGAAGGCCATCTTAGCCATGTATTCCCAAAAACAAGTTAGTAAGTAACTGTTATGTCGTGCAACTATCTTCTTCAGCTTGGGGAACTGTCCACCTAAAATCAACAAGCTTCGTTTAATGTAAAAAAAGAAAATCATGCTGGGTAGTAAACTGTTGAGACAAAATGAAAACAATGCGACACTCATAAATTTTGACAAAGGCACAGAGAGGTATATTGTAACAATGTTTAGAAACATAAAAAATGAAGTTGTATACATATTTCCATAAACTTATATCAACAATGGCTAGAGTTACATATAATAATAGGGCTATAAAACATAATGCAATAAAGCAAATATAAACAACAGAACCTTTTAGAGCAGGGGTCTCAAACCGGTCCTCAAAGGGCCGCAGCGGGTGCAGGTTTTCATTCCAACCCAACAAGCGGACACCTTTTGCAAGTGTAATCAGTTGATTGCAGCCAGGTGCTACTTATTTTAGAAGACCCTGATTGGTTAAAATGTCGACATTGGATCGGTTGAAACAAAAACCAGGACCCACTGCGGCCCTTTGCGGAATCGGTTTGAGACACCTGTTTTAGAGGGTTTAACCGGAAAAAAAGTTTATTGGATGAAAATGCTATCTATGACATACACTGTACAATAATACCTTGACATACGAGTGTCCAAACATACAAGAAATTTGAGATGCGAGGAAAATTCGGGGCAAATTTTTACCTTGAGATACGACACAGATTTGAGATATGAGTGTACCAGGTGATTCCGATGATGCTGTCCGGGTGGCCGAGTATGCGAGAGGCTGCTTATGAGATAGATCTTAAGCCAGAGCCCGACCCGACTTTTTATCTGACATTTAATATCCAATGATGATTTTGAAATAATATCCCGGGAAAAGACAGCGATGAACGTCAATGGCGTACGGTGCCCGAAAATGGGGTAAAATCCAGCCGAAAACAGCATTTATTGATTAAATACAAATACTGGAGCTTTTTAGACATCAGAACCGGGCCCGGAGTATCATTTCCCCGGTAAAAAGACAGCGATGAACGTCGATACGTCCATACGTGAAATGACAAAAAATGCACTAAAATTAGGTAAAATCCACTTCCTAGCAGCATTTATTGATTGAATACAAATACTGGAGCTTTTGAGACATTACAACCAGGCCAGGGTTTTTTTTTAACCCGGGAAAAGACAGCGATCGACGTCAATGGCGAAACGGCCAAAATTAAACTGGGGTAAAATCCACTTCCTAGCAGCATTTAGTGATTAAATACAAACACTGGCGCTTAAATACAAACACTGGAGCTTTTCAGATATCAGAACCGGGCCCACAATTGAAATATTATTTAGGAATATAGCGATATTATACTCACCAAAAATTCTTTTTAACTGTACACAATATCCATCTTCCTTTCTTTCTTCCTTCTTTCCTATCGCCTTCGAAGCTAATGATGAAAGTCGAGCCTGTCCTGTGATATTTCCGGCATAGTCCGTTTTGAAAATGGCTTTAAATAAACACAACAATATATTTGATGGTGCAGCTAAGTTAGCACACTGAAAGTGGCGCGCACACACCATTTTCCCGGCTGTAACAGGCTTGCTAGCTTCGGAGTTGACGCCCTTTCTTAATGATGTCCATTTTTTTCTGGAAAAGTTCGTCTGGAAAATAGCTTTGTGGGACAAATCTGCAACAGAATCCATTTGGTTTTGCCACTGTCGGCCATTGTGGGTGGAGTTTGCGAGCTCTGGCTGCGGCCCGCCTACTAGCCAATCATAGTTGCTGAAAGCAATGACATTTCCCAGCCAGCAAAATGCTAACGCGTAAGAAAAAGCATTGTGGGGTTGCCAACTTGAAATCTGATTGGTTAAAAGCAACAGTCTAGTTTAATGCAGCAGAGCCCGCAGAACTGATTGTGAAGGCTTTGAGGCAGATCTGATCTGGCAACAAATAATGGCTGAAATGTGATTGGGTAAACTCTTCAATATGAAAACACAAATCTGGAAGCAGTGCAACCAGGAGGAAAAGCAATGAAAGGAAGCTAACAGACCATTTGGAATAATAAGTATTGATGGACAAAATATAATATGATTCAGATATTTCTTAGGCCAGCAGAGAAGGCCTTGAAGGCCCTGACGGCGCGCCACTGATGTGTGTGTGTGTGTGTGTGTGTGTGTGTGGGTTAGGGATATCAACTGATAATATGATGTTGCACCTTTTAATGTTGGGAGGGTGTCTGTTTGATATTGCATCTTTGCTAGACTAGATTTACAATAGAATCAAGTACGTAAAAGTGAAAAAAGTGCTGAAATTGAATAGAACATATGACACAAGCCCAAATTTCCCACTTATGGAGAACCAATGCAGTTAGAAAAGTGTGCAACTCTGTGCCTTTTTGCTCTCATGGACACTGGAGAATATGTCCTAATGTTAAAAATTGTTAAAGATTGTGTACGATCAACTGGATGATTTTCTCCTAAATACATAAAATCAGTTTGAAAATAAGTGCTAAAAACATGGGCATAAGCTGAAAACGAGTTCTGATTCCCTGAGTTTTCGGCAGAAACATTTTTGTATGGTTTATGAAGTTTTTGTTTTAGTTGGGTTTAGAACATCACCTTTTCACGACCCAAAGCCTGTCCCTGCTACCAAATAAGTCAATCGGTTTTCCATTTTAGCAAGGTCAAATATCCTAATACCTTTAATTTGAGCAATTCCTGGATCCCACAATGTGCTAAACAACATAGTGACGCTATTTAAACGACTGAAAAGGATAACATATTTCATTGAAAGCCACACAAATGGAGACCTATTTTACGGTGCACGGTCGATTGGTCGCCGGTCTTTTGGTCGCCCGGAAGGTTATTGATGATTACCATTTAAATCGATGTTCAAATTCCCTAAATACAAACTGCAAATTACTATTTAGTCATACTTAATGCCCTATTGATTATTAGGCTAAAGAAAAGCTCCAAATTTCCCGGCCTTTTATTGTTTTTTTGTTGGAGAACTTGTTAAGACCCTGACTGACGTACCTTCCTAAGGTGACAACTCATGTACGTACATACAAACTCTTATACACTCACACGTCGGCTCAGTGAAACTGCTCAGGGCCATTTTTGGGTTTTATTGATGCGTAGACCGTGTTGTTTTACCTTGTTTTGTCGCCGGTCTTTTGGTTGTCGGTCTTTTGGTCGCCCGTCTTTTGGTCGCTCGTCTTTTGGTCGCCCGTCTTTTGGTCGCCCGTTGTCGCGGTCCGGACGACCAAAACACCGCGACCAAAAGACCGGCGACCAATCGACCGCACACGTATTTTACCACTCACTTATTGGAAGATTTGGTATGCGCCGGCAGGGGTCTCAAAATCGTGGCCCGCGGGCCAACTGCGGCCCCCGTCTTAATATGAAAGATTAATGTTCGTGCGGCCCGCAAGATTGATATGAATGACACTTGTGTTCGGAGCTGAATGAACCAATCACGGTGAGGTTTACAGCTCTGGAGGGCGGGACATTGGCCGGGCTGTCTAGTGCCTCGCTCACTCACTCATTCATTCCTCCAATCAGCTGGGCGGAGGAGAAGCCGTGAAGCCAATCACTCCGCTCGGCGCGCACAGTCCTCCGCTGCTCTCAGCATAGAACTGAATGAGGCACTATGATCCGTGATCCAGCCTGTGTCTGTGTCTGTAGCCATCTCCGCGAGTGAAACTGAAACTTAACAGTAAGTGCTTTAACATGACACTTGAGAAATTCGGAGAACTGCCGTAATCCAATACGATCGGAGAGCGAAAGTGGGCATGCGCCACAGACCCGCGCGACTGAAAGTTAAAGTTCAACCCAAGACTCATTCCAAGTGGAAACACATATTACAGAGCCCCAGAGATGTCTCTTTCAAAGCCTGCCGAGAAGAGAAAGGTCGGTGATGAGCACAGACAGTTTCAAGAAAAGTGGGGAGTGCAATATTTCTTTGTTGAGCACAGGGGCACACCGACGTGTCTCATTTGCACTGAAAAAGTTGCGGTGCACAAGGAATACAATTTGAAACGTCATTATACTACGAGACATGCTGAGGAGTACGAAAAATACCAGGGAGATGAGAGAGCCAACCAGGTTGCCAGTCTTAAAACACGTCTTCTGAGGCAACAGGATTTCTTCAAGAAGGCTACCAAAGACAGTAATGCAGCAGTCGAAGCTAGCTACGCCGTTTGTGAGTTGATTGCTAAAGCAGGAAAGCCATTCACAGAAGGTGAATTTATCAAAAAGTGCATATTACAGGCTGCACATATTGTCTGTCCAGAAAAGAAAAGTCAGTTCAACCACATCAGCCTTTCTGCCAACACCGTGGCAGAGCGCATTTCTGACCTGTCAAGTGACATTTATGATCAACTGTGTGAGAAAGCACAATGTTTCAGTGTATATTCAGTGGCTCTTGATGAGACCACAGACATCACTGACACTGCCCAGCTCGCAATATATGTCCGTGGTGTTGATGACAATTTTGAAGTAATGGGGGTGTTGCTCACAGTAATTCCAATACATGGCCATGTATAGGAAATAAGGAAATATTTCACCAGCTGTGTGATGCCATTGAGAATGCTGGTTTGCCATGGAAGAGCTTTGTTGGAATAACAACCGATGGAGCCCCATCAATGACATGGAGGAAGAATGGATTGGTAGCACTTGTTAAAAAAAATTGGAAGAGGAGGGTGTGCAGGAGGCCATAGCTCTGCACTGCATTATCCATCAGCAGGCCCTTTGCAGCAGATGCCTGAAGTTTGACAATGTGATGTCTGTCGTTGTGAAATGCATCAACCAAATCAGATCCAGGGGCTTAAAGCACAGAATGTTCCGTGCTTTTTTAGAGGAAATTGAGTCAGAATATGGGGATGTGCTCTACTTCACTGAGGTACGTTGGCTCAGCAGGGGAAACGTGTTGAAGAGATTTTTTGAGTTGAGAGCAGAAGTAAAAGACTTCATGGAGATAGACGGGGTTGCTGTTCCTGTGCTAAGTGATCCCAAATGGCTCATGGACTTAGCTTTTCTTGTTGATATCACATATGAGCTTAATGTACTGAATAAGAAGCTACAAGCATCTTGTCAGTGCTGCCTATGACAATGTGAGAGCATTCTGCACTAAACTTGTGTTATGGAAAGCCCAGCTCTCTCAGACAAACCTTTGCCATTTCCCAGCATGCAAGGCTCTCGTGGATGCAGGCACACCATTCAGTGGTGAGAAGTATGTTGAGGCCATTTCGAAGTTACAGGAGGAATTTGATCACAGATTTGCAGACTTCAAGACACACAAAGCCACATTTCAAATTTTTGCGGACCCCTTCTCCTTCAATGTGCAAGATGCCCCTCCTGAGCTTCAAATGGAGCTCAATGACCTGCAGTGCATCTCTGCACTCAAAGCCAAGTTCAGGGAGGTGAGTGGAGAAGCAGACAAGCTTGGGCAATTTTTGAGAGAGTTGACCCCCAGCTTCCCTGAACTTTCCCGAATGTTCAAGCGGACCATGTGCCTTTTTGGGAGCACATACTTGTGTGAGAAGCTCTTCTCCACCTTGAACTTCAATAAGTCCAAGTACAGGTCCAGACTTACTGATGAGCATATTCAAGCTCTACTGAGGGTCTCCACTGCTTCCTCCCTCAAGCTATGTGAGAAGAAGCGCTGCCAGGTCTCTAGCAGCAAGAAGTAGGCAAGAGAAGCCGTGTTCAGAATATTTCATGTTCAATATTCCAGTCAAGTTCAGAAAGTTAAAGGTTAAAGAGCTGTTAATACAGACATTTGAAACGGAATAAAAATAAGTAGTTTTCTCTACTTAGCCAGCCAGTGTATATCTACTGTATGCTCATTATTATTATTTTTTACTGATTGATTTATTTTTTATTCATCTTTAAGTTAATTTATTTAATTCATTATTTTTTGTTAAAAAATAAAGATATTTGATAACGTTGGAATGTTTTATCAGCGCTTTTCTTGTGGAAATCCTGATGCGGCCCAGTCTCACCCAGACTCTGCCTCTAGCGGCCCCCAGGTAAATTGAGTTTGAGACCTTGAAAAGTTTTTTTTTTATCTCTCATTGTCAAATTTGGTGATGCTGCATGGGTGTAATTAATTAATTTATATATAATGGAGCATACCAACTGTTGCAATAACAAAGGTGTCTAAAGGGCAGCCACCTCTGCACCAAATGAACATTTTACAAGGGATGGTTTTCTAAACTTCAAGCAGAAGCATCAGAGCTTTGAGTGATATTTTAATGCCGAAAAATATGACCGTAGAGCAACTTTACATTTTTGAGGAGGTTTGAGAACTTTACGCAAAATGCAAGTTTAAGACATGACATAGCAATACAGCTGCTGTGGTAGAAAATAGAGGCAAAGGCACATTTTTATGAGTGGTGGTGGTGATGGGATCCATTTTTCTGCTGTGAATTCCAATTGAACTGCACAGACTTCCTCTCAGGTGGATGGTAATTTCTTCAAGTGAGCAGGCCCATACGAGTAAGCTTTGCTGAAAGGAAAGCATGAAGGACAAATACAACTGGCTTTGGGCCTGAGTGAAGGTCAAATATCTAATAGGGGAACACAAGAAAAAGACAAGAACAGAATACGGGAGAAAGGTTAGTAGTTGAAACACAAATTGAGACAAAATTATTGTTCATTATCTCACTGAAGGCACTCAGTTTGTTTGTGTCTTTGATCAAATTGGAAATTATGGAAATGATAAACCAGTCCATGAATTGACTTTAGGGCACCTTTCAAAGATCTTCCGTTAAAAAAAAGAATCTGGGCCACTAGGGCTAACAAGGGCATCTCTGTTGCCCTAAAATAATATTTATGGTAAAAGTACATTTTAGAGTGGTTAGACCGTCAGCCTCACAGTTCTGAGATTCAGGGTTCAAGCCTTGGTTTGGACCTTCCTGTGTGGAGTTTGCATGTTCTCTCCAGGCTTCTGTGTGTGTGTTTTATCCAGATACTCTTTTTTTCCCCCAAAACCATGCAGGGTGGGGTGGTTGAAAACTCTAAATTACCCCTAGGTATAAGTGTCATGAATGGATGTCCGTCTGCTTGTGCCCTGCGATTGGTTGGCCACTGATTCAGGGTGTCCCCTGCCTGGTGCCCATAGTTAGCTAGGATAGGCCCGAGGACCCCCAACGATCCTTGTGAGGATAAGCAGTTTAGAAGATGAATGAAGGAATGTGGATTTGACTTTATATATATATATATATATATATATATATATATATATATATATATATATATATTTATATATATATACAGTGGTACCTCGACATACGATCGTAATCCGTTCCGAGACTGAGATCGTATGACGAGGTTCTCGTAACTCGAGCGGACGTTTCCCATTGAAATGAATGGAAAAAAATTTAATTCGTTCCAGCCCTCTGAAAAAACACCAAAAACAGGATATTGGATTGGAAAAATGTTTTATTTCTTCTAATTCCCCATCTATTAACAAAGTAACACATAACTAGTGGTTTCATAGAAATAAAGTGTTTAATCTAACTAAAATTGGGCGAATTTCGCCGAGGGGAGAGGGGCACAAAAGGGGCGGGGGGCTTCGTTTTTTTTTTCCACACAACACACTCGTAAACAGAACAAACACTCCACCCTCACGTTCGCTATCGATGGGCTGTTTGCTGTCGTACTATTCCCTTCAAAATATTCCGAAAATGATGCACACAAATGTCCTCACAATCGGAGAACGCACGACCACTTGCCAACGAGCAGCAGTCTTATCAGCGATCGCACCGCTGCTCATGGGAGCTTCGGGGGCGCTGGCTAGCGGCTCCTTTTAGCTTGTAGCATCTGTGTTTGCATCCCCTCGAACGGCGCCCATGATAGAGTTGCTACCGGTGAAGCTGTTGCGAGCCAGTGCCCCCGATGTTCTTAAAAGCAGCCAACGAGCCGAGTCTTTTATCTGCGATCGCCCCGCTGCTCATGGGAGCTTCGGGGGCGCTGGCTAGCGGCTCCTTTTAGCTTGTAGCATCTGTGTTCGCATCCCCTCGAACGGCCCCTATGATAGAGTTGCTACCGGGGATGCTGTTGCGAGCACGAGTATACTTCATTACCCAGAAAGCCCTCTTTTCCCCGCGCATGCGCGTTGTGCGTTTCCTGGTCTGAATAGCTCATCCGGTGCTCGTAAATATTGTTATACACGAAAGATATGCAAAAAAAAATGCCATGCCCACCTGGCTTGGTCGCATCACGAAATTTTGACCGCATCACGGGCGAATTATTCGATCGAAATTTCCCCCGTAAGACGAGCATTTTGTATGATGAGCGGTCGTATGACGAGGTACCACTATATATGTATATGTATGTCTGTATATATATGTATATGTATGTCTGTATATATATATATATATGTGTGTATATATATAAAATAAATAAAATAAAATCAGACTTAGGCTTGTCGTCATCATTGACTAGACAAAAACCTAATTGTCATCATACCCAGCTGCGTATGACGAAATTGAAGGTGCTTCTCCACGAAGTGCACTTTTCTCAGGCAAGAGTTCAGACTTGCTGGCATTCTGCCGTGATGGATACATCGCATCACCTCCCGAGCGCAACCAGCTCCCGGCGACTGCGAAGGATATATATATATATATATATATATATATATATATATATATATATATATATATATATATATATATATATATATATATATATATATATATATATATATATATGTATAAATATATGTATGTGTATATATGTGTGTGTATGTGTGTATATGTATGTATGTATATAAATGTATGTATAAATATATGTATGTATGTGTGTATGTATATGTATATATATATGTATATATGTATGTGTATATATATATGTATGTGTGTGCGTGTGTGCGTGTGTGCGTGTATGCGTGTATGCATGATGCATGCATGTATGCATGTATGCATGTATGCATGTGTGTATGTATGTATGTATGTATGTATATATATATATATATATATATATATGTATATATATGTATATGTATATATGTATGTGTATATATATATGTATGTGTGTGCGTGTGTGCGTGTGTGCGTGTATGCGTGTATGCATGCATGCATGCATGCATGCATGTATGCATGTATGCATGTATGCATGTATGTATGTATGTATGTATGTATGTATGTATGTATGTATGTATGTACAGTTGTGGTCAAAAGTTTACATACACTTGTGAAGAACATAATTTCATGGCTCTCTTGAGTTTCCAGTTATTTCTACAACTCTGATTGAGTGATTGGAACAGATACTTCTTTGTCACAAAAAACATTCATGAAGTTTGGTTATTTTATGACTTTATTATGGGTTAACAGAAAAGTGATCAAATCTGCTGGGTCAAAAATATACATACAGCAACACGAATTAGCAATTTTGGTGACTTAGAAAGTTGTGTCAGTGAAATGAGCTTCATAGAATGGCTTCTTATCTTCTTGAGTAATTATGAGTGACTACAGCTGGTGACTTCTCTGAGGCCATTTAAATAGGACTCATTGGATGCAAACGTCCACAAACGCTACAATGGGAAAGTCAAAGGAGCTCAGCATGGATCTAAAAAAGTGAATCCTTGACTTGAACAAGTCAGGAAAGTCACTTGGAGCCATTTCAAAGCAGCTGCAGGTCCCAAGAGCAACAGTGCAAACAATTATTTGTAAGTATAAAGTGCATGGCACTGTTTTGTCACTGCCATGATCAGGAAGAAAACACAAGCTATCACCTGCTGCTGAGAGAAAATTGGTCAGGAGGGTGAAGATTCAACCGAGAATCACCAAAAAGCAGATCTGCCAAGAATTAGAAGCTGCTGGAACACAGGTGTCAGTGTCCACAGTCAAGCGTGTTTTGCATCTCCATGGACTGAGAGGCTGCTGTGCAAGAAGGAAGCCCTTACTCCAAAAGTGGCACCTTAAGGCTCGACTGAAGTTTGCTGCTGATCACATGGACAAAGATAAGACATTTTGGAGGAAAGTTATGTGATCAGACGAAACAAAAATCGAGCTGTTTGGCCACAATGCCAAGCAATATGTTTGGAGGAGAAAAGGTGAGGCCTTTAACCCCAAGTACACCATGCCTACCGTCAAGCACGTTGGTGGTAGTATTATGCTGTGGGGCTGTTTCGCTACCAATGGAACTGGTGCTTTACAGAAAGTAAATGGGATAATGAAGGAGGAGGATTACCTTCAAATTCTTCAAGATAATCTAACGTCATCAGTACGAAGATTGGGTCTTGGGCGCAGTTGGGTGTTCCAACAGGACAATGACCCCAAACACACATCAAAAGTGGTAATGGAATGGCTAAATCAGGCTAGAATTAAGGTTTTCAAATGGCCTTCCCAAAGTCCTGACTTAAACCCCATTGAGAACTTGTGGACAATGCTGAAGAAACAAGTCCATGTCAGAAAGCCATCAAATTTAACTGAACTGCACCAATTCTGTCAAGAGGAGTGGTCAAAGATTCAACCAGAAGCTTGCCAGAAGCTTGTGGGTGGCTACCAAAAGCACCTAATTGAAGTGAAAATGGCCAAGGGACATGTTACCAAATATTAGCGCTGCTGTATGTATATTTTTGACCCAGCAGATTTGATCACTTTTTTCTGTTCACCCATAATAAAGTCATAAAAGAACCAAACTTCATGAATGTTTTTTGTGACAAAGAAGTATCTGTTCCAATCACTCTATCAGAGAAAAATCAGAGTTGTAGAAATAACTGGAAACTCAAGAGAGCATGACATTATGTTCTTCACAAGTGTATGTAAACTTTTGACCACAACTGTGTGTGTGTGTGGTGTGTGTGTGTGTGTGTGTGTAGTGTATGTGTGGTGTGTGTGTGGTGTGTGTGGTGTGTGTGTATGGTGTGTGTGGCGTGTGTGTGTGGTGTGTGTGTATGTATGTATAATATATAGGTATATGTATGTATGAATATATGAAATTATTTATCACATTCACTCATCTTCCATATTGCCTTTCCTTATGCGAGTATACTTATTTCATATTGTATCCCAGTGTGTTAATTTTAGATTAATGTCCTGAAACAATCAGAATTCAGCATGCTTGTACTCCTAGCCTTCAGAATCATCAATACTGGCTGTGTGCACTGAGTAAATGGGGATATATTGTTAGGTTTCTTGGACCCAACCGCAGGTAAGCAGGCAAAGAAGAGAATAGTTTTTGGGATAATGTTATCACTTATTGTAAAAAAAAAAGAAAAAGAATTGCAAACAACACATTAATTATTATTTAGAACTTTATTGCACAAAATTTGTGTGGATGCAATCATGTCAAAATATTTGTAGCAATCAACATTTTCAGTACAAAAATGAATAATGAAAGACCTAAAAATTTTATACCACATAATAAAAATAAATTTAAAAAACTAAAACCAGACTTAGGCTTGTCATCATCATTGACTAGACAAAAGCCTAATTGTCATCATACCCAGCTGCGTATGACAAATTTGATAGTGCTTCTCCACAAAGTGCGCTTTTCCCAGGCAAAAGCCCAACCAAGTGATAGTTTCAGACTCGCTGGCACTCTGCCGTGATGGATACATCGCATCACCTCCCGAGCGCAACCAACTCCCGGCGACTGCGAAAAGGTTTGCCTCACCGATGCCAACAAAGAATAAAATGGATCACTTACCTCCCGCTGTCTTCTTACTAACCTTCAGTCATCCAGCAGGAGGCAGATCACCGCCCAACATCCTTCATGTTTCCTCACGCCGAAGTTGTTACACAGAGGGGATTGTGTGTTGTGCTACTGCAAATTCAGAGTCCTGATGGCTGTGGGAAAGAAGCTGTCCTTAAGCCTCTTTGTCCGTGCTTTGTGAGACCGGTAGTGCCTGCCAGAGGGAAGCAGCTGGAACAGCTTGTGACCAGAGTGTTCCGGGTCCCCAATAATGTTCCCGGCTCTGCTGAGGTAACGAGGGCTGGCAATGTCTTCCAGTGAGGGCAGAGAGCAGCCGACGATCCTCTGGGCAGTGTTAATCACTCTCTGCATGGCCTTTTTGTCTGCTGCCGTGCTTCCAGCGTACCACACTGTGATGCCGTATGCCAGGATGCTCTCCACAGTGGCTCTATAGAAAGTTACCAGAAGCTTAGTGTCCAAGTTGTTCCTCCTGAGTACCCTCAGGAAATGGAGTCGTTTCTGGGCCTTCTTCACTCCTGCCGTGGTGTTTGTAGACCAGGAGAGCTTGTCCGTGACGGGGACCCCCAGGAAGTTAAAGGACTGGACCCGCTCTACACGAACTCCATTTATGAGGAGTGGGGCCAGATCTGTGCTCCGTTTGCGGAAGTCCAGGATTATTTCTTTAGTTTTCGTGTTGTTCAGTGTGAGGTTGTTCACCGAGCACCACAAAGACAGTTTGTTGACCTCGTCTCTATAGGCCGCCTCATCCCCTTCTGAGATGAGTCCGACCACAGTGGTGTCATCAGCAAATTTGATGATGGAGTTAGACTGGTGGGTTGGTGTACAGTCAAAAGTGTACAGGAGGTACAGAAGAAGACTAAGTACACAGCCTTGAGGGGAGCCAGTGCTCATTGTAATGGAGGAAGAAAGGTGGGAACCAAGTCTAACAGTTTGTGGTCGGTTGGTTAGGAAGTTCTTAATCCAACAGCAGATGGAGGATAGTCCAAGGTGGGAGAGTTTGTCAGTCAGAATGTCCGGTTTCATGGTGTTGAAGGCTGAGCTATAGTCAATGAAAAGCATCCTCACGTAATTCCCATGGTGTTCCCGGTGGCTCAGTGCTGTATGTAGAGCAATGGCAATAGCATCCTCAGTGGACCTGTTAGCTCTATAAGCAAACTGGTGAGGGTCAACTGAGGGAGAGATTGTATTCCTGATATGATCACAGGCATGAGAGCAACAGGCCTATAATCATTCATGCTGTCAATGGTTGGCTTTTTGGGGACAGGGATAATGGTGGCAGATTTCAGGCAGGATGGAATGATGGATTGTTGCAGGGAACAATTGAAGATTTTTGTGAAGACTCCAGCCAGCTGGTCAGCACAGGCTTTGAGCACCTTCCCAGGTACTCCGTCAGGGCCAGCAGCCTTCCTGGTATTCACAGACCGCATTTCCAGACTCACTTCCTGTTCCTGGAACTTCAGTGTATTGCTGCAGGGTAGTGGTGGGGGTGTTGAGACTGGGTCTGATTTGTCAGTCTCAAAGCGGGCAAAGAAACGGTTCAGTTCCTCCGCTAGTGAGGCATCTGCGTTAACAGACATATTATTGTTATTGTAGTTGGTAATATGTCGTATTCCCTGCCACATCTTCTTTGTATTATTTTCTGTGAAGTGCTCTTCAATTTTCTTAGTATATTCTGCCTTGGCCTTTTTAATGCCTCTTTTCAGCTCAGCTCTGGCAGGTCTATATTTCATCTTGTCCCCTGATCTGAAAGCGGTGTTACGGCATTTGATGAGTGCCTGTGTCTCCTTGGTCATCCAGGGTTTTTGGTTAGGAAAAACCCGTATTTGTTTAAATATAGTGACGTTGTCATGCAGGTTTTGATATTGGAAAGTACAGCGTCCGTATAGTCCTGGAGGTTGTCGTGTTCGAAGAGTTCCCAGTTGGTGCGGGAAAAACAGTCCTGCAGCTGAGAAAGGGCGTCCTCGGGCCAAGTTTTTATTGTCTTTATTTGTGGCCTTGTTAGCCTCCAGAATGGAGTGTATGCTGGGGTGAGGGCTAGACAGAGGTGATCTGATCCAGCTAGGTGAGGGAGGGAAGTGGCTTTGTAAGCATGTTTGATGTTAGAATAAACACGGTCAAGAGTTTTGTCTCCCCTCGTGTGACATTTTACGTATTGGATAAACGTAGGTAGAACAGTCTTTAAACATGCTTTGTTGAAGTCACCAGCAACAATAAAGACTCCATCGGGGTGGTCAAGCTGTTGTTTGTTTACCGCCATTAGCAGGAGGTTTAGTGCCGTGTTGACGTTAGCATTCGGAGGTATATAGATCGCCGTTACTATGACGACCGTTAGCTCTCTCGGTAGATAGTAGGGCCTACATCGTACTGCCAATAGCTCTAAGTTCGGGGAACAGTGAGTGTCAATGATCCTACTGTCACCACACCATTCATTATGTATGAACAAGCAAAGTCCTCCTTCTCTGCTTTTGCCCGTTAGTTCCTTTGAACGATCGTTCCGAAAAAACGTTCGGCTAGCTAGCGATACCGCAGCGTCAGGGATTTGCGGGTGTAGCCACGTTTCCGTGATGAGAATAATGTTACAGTTCCTAACAAAGCTGTTGGTAGCAATTCGAAGTTCCAAATCATCCATTTTGTGGGTGATGGATCTGGCGTTGGTCAAAAAGATACTAGGAAGCAGTGCTCGGTGTGGTTGTTGACTTAGCTTAGCAGCAAGGCCCGCCCGACATCCGCGCTTTTGCTTCCTCTCTCTTCGCCGCCTTCGCCTCCTTCGACGTGCTTTAAGCGGGCTGACTATCCACGGAGATCCCGGAGGTCTCGAGATGTCCTCGGGGATATCGTAGGCCCGTTGGTTGTTTGTTGTGAAATCGGATATATCGCATCTCCTTCCGATAGCAATTAAGTCGTGGCGACTGTAGGAAAAGTTTGCCTCGCAGATGTTGGTAAATAAAGATAGGATTGAGAAAAGAAAACACCAAACTGGAGAGCAAAGAGACGCTGCACCGTGACGCCACATGCAAATTTCATCAATTTTCTTAGTTCTATTAAATTTCTCAGTTGCCCGCTTGGCCTCTTGACTCCTCCCTTCAATCAAAAGTATGCCCAGTGCAATCTTTGTTATGTTAGCAAATTTTGGGTTTCCAAAGCTGTCTTTTATTTCTCTTACTAGTCCCCATTGCACATCTGCTCTCTCCTGTACTGAAATGTCTCCTAGCTCCTCAACTTGCAGGCAGCTGAATTCTTCTTCCAAGGCATCAACCTCACAGTCAGGCTTCCTGCATGGGAATCTGTTGATGAAGTACCTTACACTTGTGAAGGAACTTTTTTTATGATGCGGAGATAAGTTACCTCAGCATGTTTGAGCAATTCGTCCTTCATTGGAAATTTTTCTTTTACATATTTCACTGCAGTTTTATAAAACTTTCTCACACTTGTGCAGATGGCAGTCACTTTTTTTCAGGCATTTCTTGCTCTTTCATGTACTGACGAACGTTCTCACCAATACAAAGTCCTTCATCATTTTTCTCAAATGGAATACTAATGTTCTCATAATTCACTTTCACTTCCAACAAGTCTTTGTCACGCAAAGCAACAATTTTCGTGAACATCACCATCAGTTTCAGGTAGAAGTCTTTCATCAGTCTTCTGAGGTTGTGGATTAGGGGTGCTTCCGACTGTAGTGTCATGTTTAAGGTTGTAAATATCTCCAGTATATAGCTCAGAAAAAGCATGTAGCAGAGAGCAGTCTGGCTACACAGAAACTTGTATGCTCTGGCTGATCTGCTGTTGTGATGTGGGGATTTCTTCTTCACCTCCTTCTCAAAAATGACTTTAAAGACTTCCTCAATACAAGGACACGGTCAATACATTGCTTCATTGAAAGCCACCTCGTGGGAACGTATTTCAGGACCTTCAAGTTTGCGTCCCCACACAACTCCGCTTCAATCTTTAACTCCGTCTGACGTTTTGCACTATTCTTAAGGTGGTAATAAATATCCATAAGCACATTGTCAAAGTAGGACATTTGTTGCATTTTTGGCAGCTATGTGCAACAAATGGCAAATACAGCCCGCAAAGAAGATCCTGTCGTTCTCTTCCTTGATATGGCCGAACACCCCAGCTTTCCCACCTGACATTACTGGAGCATTAATTATCACTGCCTAGTGCAACACAATTTTCCCAACTGAGATCACATTTAAGCAACTCTGCACTTAGAGTGTTAAAAATGTTACGGCCATTTTCAGACGTTTCTGTAACCACCGGAACAGATAAAAGTGTTGTTGAGATTTTCTGGTTTTCACTGAAATGTCGCAACACTACGGGAAACTACTTATCCGAGTTGTCGTTACTGCCGTCCGTACTGAGTGTGAACAATCCTCTTGCATTAGCAGCAATACGACTTGAAATATTCTCCGTTTTTTGCAATATTAAGGCTTTGGTCTTTGTGCGGGCGGATGCATAGTCTTTCACAATTTTTGAATCCGGAAAGATAGCTTTGAATAGTGGACCACAATGATCAGTAGCACTCAGCGGTAAGTTATGCTCCACAAAAAAATAATCGGCCATTTTCATCTCTGCTACACTTACGTTGTGTTGCGCCAAACACGAACTTTGAACTTTTGCAGGCTGCAGTTCGTTGTATTTTTTTTAAATGGCAAAATATCAGTATCACAGTTCTCTCGTCTTCGCTTGGAAGCCATGGCTACGGTACGTCTATGCTGCTTCAAAATTCTATCAAAACTACATCCACGTGACCTAAACGGATGTGACATCCGTTTAGGTCACGTGGATGTAGTTTCAATTTGCGCCATCCTCAATCGGCGAATTTGAAAGAAACGCAGATCTTATAAAAAAATTTCTTATAAAATGCGGATTTCGTAATTTGCTGTAAACTACGGACTATTCTGTAAAGAGTTCGGCATTCAACATGCTAGGCTCCACTGTCAATTGTGCATTCTGGAAACTTGATTCCAGCTTTGGCGAAAGTTCGAACAACAGTGCTGGCCGACACTTGATCCCACATGCATCACTCCCAAGCCTTTGACTCACCTTGCTGTTATATCAGAATCGACAATTCATTCCAAATCGTCACGTAACTCGTGCGAACCTGCCTTCCCGAACGCAACTACGTGGTACCTTGAAATACGAGCTTAATCGTGACCGGACGTTTGGTCGACGGACAGTTCGTCTATCAGACGTTTGGTCGACGGACAGTTCGTCGAACGGATGTTTCGTTGAACGGACTCATTTAACTCATCGGATGTCTACCGCTGTCAATGGCAGCCCATGTGTTAAATGAGTGTTCTTATTGATAATTTTGATATTTCAACACCTTGCTGTATTGCAAGTTATAGAGAGAATGAAGGTGCATCGGACGTCTAGCGCCGTCAATGGCAGCCGGACGTCCGGCTGCCATTGACGGCGCTAGACGTCTGATTCATGTTGACTGCTGCGTTATATATCCACTTGATGGAGCTCTAATATTATATTATTACCTATCTATTTATTTATGTATAAAATGCCTTTCCTATTCCTGCATCCTCACCCTCTTGCTACTGTGACAACAAAATTTCCTGAATACGGGATGAATAAAGTTATCCAATCCAATCCAATAACAGAAATAGCATCTGCACCTCAGTCAACATGAATCGGACGTCTACCGCTGTCAAATTTCAAATTTACTTTCAACATTAAGAACATATTATTATTCAATGAAAGGAAGCAGTCTTTAAATTGAGAGTGATGAGTGGTATTGCAGGGCAAAGGGAAATGAATGAGGTCATTGATTTTTACTATAATTTGGACAACGTCGGTGGGGACAACGTCGGCGGGCCGGATTAAAAAGCCTAACGGGCTTTATATGGCCCGCGGGCCGTAGTTTGAAAAACAAGTACACACACTCCAATACGAGCAAATCCGGGGGCGGGGCGAGCGAGCGAATATGGCGACGGGTAACATGTACACACACGCCAATAATACGCAACTTATAGATAATTTTGATATTAGATATTTAGATATGAATGCTCTTATATTGTCAATGCAATTACAATCTCGCTCTCTCGCTCTCTCCGCACCCTCACAGGCCTAGCGTGGAAAAAAGGTTCAGTAAACAAACAAATGACTGAGTCTTATAGTGTAACGCGTAACTTTGTAACTAACAAAACTTTTAAAACTTACCATTTCCCCCTCAGGACCCCCAAAATCAAGGTACAGGTTGCGTATTCCATCATCAGCAGACATTTTCAGTTTTTCATATGTGTATCGGAAGAGTACAGCTTCATTGGATGGGTCAAATGGCTCTCTTATCACAGTAAAGCCTTTCTCATAGTGCAGAGTCAGTCGAACATCATGCTCCTTCAATGTGCAGCCTGCGGAAAGCAAATAATCATTTTATCCCAAATACAGTGGAATTGTGTAGCAACAAGAAAAGAAAAGGGGGCAGGGGCAACATTTTAAATGTTATTTACTTCATTATGATAAGTGATACAAAAGAGCAATGGATGAATGAAATAATGTACTTTGTTATTGTGTTATCAATACAGTGGTACCTCGAGATACGAGCTTAATCCGTTCCGGGACTGAGCTCGTATGACAAGATTCTCGTAACTCGAGCGGAAGTTTCCCATTGAAATGAATGGGAAACAAATTAATTCGTTACAACTCTCTGAAAAAAACACCAAAAACAGGATATTGGATTGAAAAAAATGTTTTATTTCTTATAATTCGCCATATATTGACAAAGTAATAAATAACGAGTGGTTTAATAGAAATAAAGTGTTTAATCTAACTAAAATTGGGCGGATTTCGCCGAGGGGAGAGGGGCACAAAAGGGGCTTCGTTTTTTTTTTCCCACATAACGCACTCGTAAACGGAACAAACACTCCACCCTCATGTTCGCTATCGATGGGCTGTTTGCTGTCGTACTATTCCCTTCAAAATATTCCGAAAATGATGCACACAAATGTCCTCACAATCGGATAACTCACGACCACTTGCCAACGAGCAGCAGTCTTTTATCAGCGATCGCGCCGCTGCTCATGGGAGCTTCGGGGGCGCTGGCTAGCAGCTCCTTTTAGCTTGTAGCATCTGTGTTCGCATCCCCTCGAATGGCGCCTATGATAGAGTTGCTACCGGGGATGCTGTTCTTCTTCTTCTTTTTTCACCTCAGGCACCTGAGGATTACCCTCAGCAGCGCTAGAGCTGCCACTGGAACACGGATAAGTTCATCCAGGGAGTTGCCCAAGCCGCGATGGTAGCGTTCGGTCATTAAGGCCGGGCAGCGGAGCCATAAGTGTTCAGACGACTCTGTTTCCTCGTCGCACAGGCGGCAGCGATCCGAGTTGGATTTCCCCACAAGGTGGAGCCAACGGCGGAGCAGGGGGTGGTGTCCACTGCGGAAACGAATCAGGTCTGTGCGGTCTCCTTTCGATAGGGCAAGTTCTTCCTCCGTGACTTTTGTAGTGTAGGTCTGCAAAAGGCGGGGGTGGGAGAGGGGGGGGGAGCGATCTTCACGTTGGATGATGGCACGTCTTGTGGCTGCGTCCGGGGGGGTATTGGTTTGGTCATCTAACGAGCCAAGTTTAGCTAGGGCATCAGCCAGGTCGTTTCCGCATATGTTGCAGTGGCCCGGGATCCACAGTAGCTGCAGTCGCTTAGGCGGAGGGAAAAGGGCGATGTCACCCTGAAGTCTCCGAATGGCGGGGTCTTGCGCATGGGGGTTTCCCATAGCTTGGACCAGCGATTTGCAGTCACTGAGGATAATTGATGTCTGCCAGTCTGCTGTTTCCCTCAGCCAGGAGAGTGCCTCGGTCAGTGCCACTTTTTCAGAGTGGTAGGAGCTGCTGCGGCTGCCAGTGGCACCATGCCATTGGTGGATGATTGCACTCTCCTTAATGACGACAAAACCTGCACCACCGTCCGCAGTGCCTTCTTTGGTGGATCCATCTGTGAAGATCTGTAGGTCCGGTTTACCCATGCTTCTGATGAGCTCTTCTGCCTTATCTCTTTGGGTGATGGTCGGCATGTGTTTAGAGACTGCGGTAAAGGCGGTTTGGATGGGGGGGGGGGGTAATAGCCAGGGTGGGCAGGGATGGGAAGAGTATGTGCAAGGGGTATGGAGTTCGAGAGCGGTAAGACGGGGAAGGGTCGATGATCGCCAGTCTGGCTTCTTTTGCAAACGCATTTTAACGTTTTCATGGAGGAGGCGGTGTCGGGGATCAGAAGGAGGCAGCTGGTTCCAGGCATCCGCCTTAAGAAGTGCTTGTAACTTGAGGCGGGATGAGAGGGGTGTGAGATGTGCCTCATGTAGGACTGCTTCGGTGGGGGTAGACCTGAGGTGGTGAGTTATGGCGCGGGCTGCTTCCAGTTGGGCGGTTTCAAGGGATTTGAGGTGAGTTTGGGCCAGCCAGGGGGCCCATGCCGGTGCTGCGTACTCCGCAAGACTTCTCTGGGTCGCAATATACACTGTTCTAAGGTCGTTTGGTTGCCAACCCCAGGATGTGCCACTGAGTTTGCGGAGGAGGTTCGTTCTTTTGGACATGGTTTGGCGGACTTTTTTCGCTTGCTCTGCAAACGTGAGTTGTCGGTCAAAAGATACGCCAAGAAAAGTGGGGGTGGGGTTATGCTTGAGGGTGGCGCCATTTATTAAGATCTTTGGTTGCCATTTGGCCTCAGCGGAGTCCAGGCTAAAAAATGACGCCTCACACTTGGTGGTGTTAAGGTTTAGGTGTGCCTCGGAACTCCACCTCCAGACTTTTTCAACCTCCGCTTGAAGTCTGCTTTCCACCTCCTCTTTGTTCCTACCCCGACAAGCAAGAGCCAGATCGTCTGCATAGGCGCTGACCAGGGTGGAGTCGTTGAACTTGTCGAGGAGGTCATTAATGTAGATGATGAATAAGAGGGGTGACAGGACCGAGCCTTGGGGGAGCCCTTCTTTGAAGGTTCTGCTCCTGCCGGTGGTATTGTTGATCCTGACCCTGGCTGTGCGATTTGTGAGCCAGTTGGCGATCCATCTGATGAAGCGGTAGGGGACCCCCAGGTCTGCCATTTTTTGTAAGAGACCTGTTCTCCATACCTGGTCGAATGCCTTGCTGAAGTCAAAGAATGTTGCAAGCGTGCGTTGCCGTTGAGTCGACTGGAAGCCATCAGAGATGAACTGCGACAGTCGCAGGGCCTGGTCCGTCGTGCTTCTTCCCTTTCGAAAACCGGCTTGCCAGTGGCTGAGAAGCTGTTTATCTTCCAACCACCAGGCGAGACGGTTCACGATGAGCCTTTCCATTGTTTTGCTAAGCGTAGAGGTGAGGGCGATGGGTCTGTAGTTCCCAACGTCCTTTGGTGACTTCCCTTTTTTGAGGAAAGGGATGATGGTGGCCACTCGCCAAGCTTGTGGACACCAGCCCTCTAGCCAGCTGGTGTTGACGATATGGAGTAGTTCGGGAAGGATGTTTGCCGGAAGATTTTTTAGAAGGTCCGGGGCTATGTCGTCGGGTCCAGCTGCCTTACCCGCTTTAAGTTGGGACAGCGCTGTCTGCAGTTCAGCATCGGTGAACGGGAGCTCGAGGACTTGTCGCGGTGAGCCGAGCAGTCTGCGGGTAGCTGTACGTAGAGAACGCACTGCTCGTCTGCTCCGCTTGTCACTCTTGCGTCCGCTGACCGAGGCATATTCCCTGATAAATGCTGTTGCTTTGGCTCGGTCACTCACGTACTCCTTGTTCTTGTAGACCAGGGACTCGCCAGATTGTTGTGTTTTGGTGCCTGAGAGGGATTTTACTAAGGACCAGGCTTGTCCCGTAGATCTTGTCTCGGCGATCTTGGTGAGGTGTAAGCGCCATGCGTTCCTTTTCGCTTCAGTGGTTTTTTGTTTGATCTGTTGGCAGAGTGCTATCCATTCTTTCCTATTTTGTTGGAGGTCTCGACGTAGTCGATTCCTTTCGCGGATGAGGTCCTTCAGGTCCTGTGTCAACCATGGGAGCTCCTTCTGGCGGATAACTTTGACCGGTATTGTAAGTGCTGCTGCCTCTTTCATGTGTTGCACTAGGAGGGAGAGTTTTTCCGGGGCTGTGGCTGCTGCGGAGATTACGGGTAGGCAATCCATGAGGATGGTACGATACCTCTTCCAGTAAGCTTTCGAGAAGTTGGGTCGTACTCTTCTTTGTTGGCATTCGACACGGAGAGCACGGTTCCACCTAATCAGAATCGGTCTGTGGTCGGAGGTCATCTCGTCGATGGGTTCCCATTGCAGATGTTCGGCCGTGGTGGGGTCAGTGATCGTTAGGTCGGGGGCACTCATGCCTGCTCCTTGTTGGTATCTGGCAGTCCGTGTCCACACGCCGTCATTAAGGAGAGTTAGGTCATGGTCATCGACCCATTGATGGATTGCGTTACCCCTGGGATCTGTCTTGGCAAGTATATCCCAGGTCGGGTGGTGCGCGTTGAAATCCCCGCAGATCAGGCCATGCTCCGTGGGGAGCGAGTTTAACCAGGAGAAATCTTGGGGGGCAGGACAATAATCCGATGTCGCCGGGGGGATGTAGGCGTTGACCAGTGAGAGGTGCCGCCTGCGGGCGATGGGAATGTGGATATGCTGGAGTTCGAGGGGGCCTGATAGGGACGCTGGAAGGATGGAGTAGGGGATGCCGCATCTCAGGTAGACAAGGAGACCCCCGCCTCGTCGCTGTTTTGTGCCTGAGCCCTCACGGTCTTGGCGAATCACGTTATAACCGTCGAGCTGAGGCGTCGGGTCTTCGAGTCCCAGTTTTGTTTCCTGGAGGAGGAGGATGTCAATTTTTAGACGTGCCGTCACCTCTTTCAGTTCGGTAGTCTTGGTCGCCAGGTAGTCACAGTTCCATTGAAGGATGGTGAGACCGGCTTTCCGTGCCTCCGGTAGATCGGCAATCCTATCTGTGGGTTGTTGAGGGTGGGAGGGTTTCAGGTTCAGACAGCTCTGGCAGCACCAGTTATTGTTCCTGCGAAGTATGGTTAAAGCGTGTCTGGTTTCAGGGGCACATTTGAGGTGGAATCCACGTTTGCAGGATCTACATGTCAGGGGAGAGCGTGAAACGATTAATTTGTTATTACAGGTGGGGCAGTTTGCGTTTATAGGTTGGTGTGTTGTTATGGCTGTTTGGTGTGTGGAGGATTGTTGTGTCGGGGGTGGTGAGCAGGTCGGGCATAGCCAGTTTGCATTAATTTGGGAGCGAGGTAGTCCAGAGCAAGAGCGGTGGGATTTGTTGGGGCAGTTCGAGCAGGGGATGGGGGAGATGGTAGGGGAGAAGGAGATTTTGCAGACACAGCATTTTTCTTTCGGTCCCACGTAGGCTGTGCGCGGAAGTGACGGCACGACGGCATTTCCGGAACAGGATCCGCAGAGAAAGCCTTGATGACTCTTTATCTGGGTTCGGGTCAGGCCGCTACAGGTCCTGTGGAAATTTCGTCGGCAAGCGTTGCAGACCAGTGGGGTGAAGTCACGACGGATCGTCTTAGAGCATCCCGGGCAGGTAGGTCCCGGGTTCTCCTCGACGTCGCCTGCCCTTAGGAGGAGTAACCGGAGGTGTGGGGCAGGGCGGACATCTCCGGCTGGATGAAAAACATAGGGCGCCATGTTCCTGGGTGGCATCTCTGGGTGGTTGTGTTGGATTCGCAGGCCGCGGCGGGCGGCCTCTCGGGAGACACCTCGTGAAGGTTCCAACTGTTGTCTCCCCGGGGATGCTGTTGCGAGCCAGTGCCCCTAATGTTCTTATGAGCAGCCAACGAGAAGTAATATAATACTCCTCGTATTAGATAAAAATAACAGGAAATGCAGCAGCTGAGCTTACCCACGTATTGATTGTGGGTAAAGTTGTATTCTGAGTGCCATTGCCTGTCGACGTTGTGTGCACGAGTATACTTCATTACCCAGAAAGCCCTCTTTTCCCCGCGCATGCGCGTTGTGCGTTTCCTGGTCTGAATAACTCATCCGGTGCTCGTAAATATTGTTATACACGAAAGATATGCAAAAAAAAAAAAATGCCATGGCAACCTGGCTTGGTCGCATCACGAAATTTTGACCGCATCACGGGCGAATTATTTGATCGAAATTTCCCCCGTAAGACGAGCATTTTGTATGACGAGCGGTCGTATGACGAGGTACCACTGTATGGCCAAAAGGACGTCTTACTGTTATTTTTGTGTAATAATGATTCGTTACATTACATGTTATAGGAATTTGAAGACAGGTGCTGTTTGGGAATCTCCAGGTGGTAAGGTCTTGAATAGGATGCAATTGGCTGACTAAATTCCCCCCTGGGGTTTCTCCCGAGCAATTAACAACTGTTGATTGTGTATACAGGGCGGAGAGATAAACATGGAAATATGGAGCTGGGATTGTCGCATCCTCGAGGGGGTTCAAAACCAAATCCTGGCGCAGGCCGTAGAGGATTTACGACTCCTGATGAAACAGTCAGTTTTACTCCCACCGTGCCGTAAACCTGCCCTAAACATGCAGGCCGTTTGGAGGGGTGACAGACATTATAGCAGAAGAAAACACCTCCAGTCTTATCTCAATGAAGCACAATCCGATCTCTTTGTAATTTGTGTAGAGCATTGGACAAAAAAAGACATAATAATCTGCCTGGGGGATCTTAAACAAGCAATGGAAATAAAAACAAATAAATCTATTGAGAATCAAATTGAATGGTAAGGAAAATAACTATACAATTAGGGCACGACACTGTTAGAATGCAATTAACAGACATTGGTATGTTTGTTTTCATTTTTGTATGTGACAATGTTGTATTATATGTTTAGAGTCTGCATTTTTAATCATTTGCTTACTTTTATTCTTAAGGCTGTGAGGAGTGGAGGATCTTTGTTTTTTCACAGATATGCGTGCGTCTTGATATGAAGCAGCTTGCCTGATTAGGGATCTGGCTGAAGTGTTCCTTTTTCATGGTTTATTTTTTCCAGTATCGACATTGCGCTTTAAAGTACTGTCTATCCAAATGTCAATGTCATATACGTTGAATTCTATCATAGGCACTATTAATTAACCATTTATACAAAATTAGCATTGCTTGTGACAATCTTGCAAAATGGAAAAATTTGGTAGTTTCTTTAATGGCTTCTTTTTAAACTTTTATTCCTCTTGTTTTACTTCTTAGTTGCTGTATTGTTGCATGTGTGAAAGCTATGATTAGGAGATTTATTTTTAGTATTAATAACTCGAATGTCTGCGACTCAATCACTTGTTGTGTATGATTTTGCCACTCAGTTTTCTTCTACCAGCTCTCTTTCACATGGTCGTTTTGATGCTGTTCTTATGGAGGATTACAAAATAATGTCGGTGACGCATGGTTAATTTGCTTTGAATGTGGACCATTATTGCTGATGGACCCAGACTGAGATCACAGACCGCTGGAAGAAGAGGAGAAAGAACTATGAGAAGAAGAACTTCAGTAGTGGACCATCTGATCGAGAATGATTTGATTTTTGTATTTTCTTTCTAGTTCTGAAGTTGTGTAAATTATGTTTTTTTTCTTTCGTTTCTACGTCAAAATTGCGAAAGTTTTTTTTACCATACTGAAGGTTTTGATGTGTTAATTTTTATTCCATTAATAGTTTGTTACACAATTTTCTGTGTAAACAGGGGGTCTGTTATGAAGTATTTGTTATAAAAATTAACTTGAATGTTTGAGCCATATTTGAATTTGCTTACTGAAGCATAGTGCCTATCACTATCTGATCATGGGATTTGCATAGCGTTGTAAAACTTTTTCTGACCTATCTAAATATCTTTTATGGTTCGAAGGGAAGTGCCATATCTTGAGAATCTCTGTTTCAACAGATGTCCAAGTTAAGACCCAACAGTACAGTGGTACCTCGTCATACGACCGCTCGTCATACAAAATTCTCGTCTTACGGCGGAAATTTCGATCGAATAATTCGCCCGTCATGCGATCAAAATTTCGTGATGCGACCAAGCCAGGTCTTTTTTGCATATCTTTCGTGTATAACAATATTTACGAGCACGGAACGATTAATTCAGACGAGTTTCTCCTAAGACCAGGAAACGCGCAATGCGCATGCAAAAAGAGGGCTTTCTGGGTAATGAAGTACACTCGTGCACACAACACCATAGGCAATGGCAACCTTTCTCAGAATAAAACTTCATTACCCACAATCAATATGTGGGTAAGCTCAACTATTGTATTTCCTGTTATTCTTTCTAAGGAAAGAAGCTCCCGCGATCGTTCTTTAAAGACTATTTCTCGTTGGCAAGTGGTCATGCGTTATCCTATTGTGAGGACATTTGTGTGCATCATTTTGGGAATATTTTGAAGGCAATACAACAGCAAAAAGTCCATCGATAGCGAACGTGAGGGTGGAGGCGTGGCAAACCGCCAACCCGGAAAACGAAGGTAACAAAAGATTACAACCAGTGTTCCCTCTAAGCTGCGCGCGTGCGCAATTGCGCACTACTCTCGTCTTCTCTGCGCAGCAGCAATCATATGGCGCGCAGTAAAAAAAAAAAATCAGAATTTTTTTTTTTTTACCCCTTTCCCCATGATGGCGCCGTATAAGCGGCAGCCAGTGGCAGTAGCTCTGTCCACTTATGTTTTTCGTGTTTTACATGAAAAATTAGAGGGAACATTGACATGCACCTGCTTGTGTGCCCATAGCGAGCAATGATGATGTTGTGACCGGATGATTCGCCTAAAGACGTTTCGCCGACGGACGTTTGACAGACGGACAGGTCGCCGAATGGACGTTACGCCGAACGTTCATTCGGCGACCTGCCCGTCTGTCAAACGTCCGTCGGTGAAACGTCTTTAGGCGAATCATCCGAGTACCGATGATGTCGCTCACACTGGTACTCGGTGCGCTCAGGGAGGTTGACTTTCTGCTCAGACCAACGAAAAATTAGAGGGAACATTGATTACAACAAAATTAGAATTCAGTTTTGTGTAAAGTTACATTAAACGTATGTTTGAGTGTCTGTATATATTAATCCAAGTTAATTTAAATTTGTTTGTTCCGTTTACGAGTGCGTTGTCGTGGAAAAAATGAACGACACCCCCCTCCCCCCATGCCCCCAAACGTCTCTGTCTCCCGTCGGCGAAATCTGCCCAATTTTAGTTAGATTAAACACATTTTATTACTATTAAACCACTAGTTATGTGTTACTTTGTTAATAGATGGCGAATTAGAAGAAATAAAACATTTTTTCCAATCCAATATCCTGTTTTTGGTGTTTTTTCAGAGGGCTGGAACAAATTAATTTGTTTTCCATTCATTTCAATGGAAAATGTCCGCTCGAGTTACGAGAATCTCGTCATACGAGCTCAGTTCCGGAACCGATTAAGCTCGTATCTCGAGGTACCACTGTATTTGATTTCAAACCTGCCATGTTCCTTGTAACTGAAAGCTATCCACTTGTATTGAAATTAACTTCCACTTTGGGCGGAGGCAATGGAGGCTTTAAGAAATGGAGTCAGAACGAGAATATCGCCTTTATATTTATATATATATATATATATATATATATATATATATATATATATATAAATATATATATATATATATATATATATATATATATATATATATATATATATATATATATATATATATATATAAATATATAAATATATATATATATATACCGTATTTTCACGCCTACTTGGCGCATCGTTTTTTACGCCGCAGTGTCAGTAACGAGTGCTATTTCTGTATTTTAGACACACAAAGCACGCACCATTTCATTAGACACATATATATTATATATTATATTTGGATTAACATCGAAACGCAATAGCGCTGGCTACCGGAAGCAGATTATTTCCGGGTTCCGGTGCGCAGTGACTGCTGGGAAATATAGTTCTTGGACGCTACACCCACACGCTAAAAACACGCTTTAAAAAGGCAACGGAAGCAAAACTGAGTTCGGCAGTGCTTTATTTGGACATTTTACAACTTACTCACGTCATCATCACCCACAAATCCATCAAAGTCCTGATTTTCTGTGTCCGAATCAAACAATTGCCCAAATGAGTCTTCCAAAACGCTGGGTCCCGCGGTTGTAGTTCTTAAGCCTCCGGGAATGACGGCAAGATCCGAGTTATTATATATAATATATATACATAGTTCACAGTCTAGCTTTGAATGCTCTGTTGACGCCAACATTTAGCGGCAGAATTTCTTTTGTAAATACAGCCGAAATGACGGCCAGCGACCACACTAATTTGGTGCTGTTTGATTCGGACACAGAAAATGAGGACTTTGATGGATTTGTGGGTGATGATGACGTGAGTACCGTAATTACTCGAATATAACGCGCACTCGAAAATAACACTCCAAAAATATCTGGAAAAACGCAGTAATCGAATATAGTGCGCACCTAAAATTTCCCGCTGACGAAAATCAGAAATCTTACCTTTTTTTCTTCGTTTCACGATTGTTTTGTTCAAACAAATTTATTCATTAGAATCCTTCAAATGAAGAGTTCCTCTCTCTCTTTGTCTGTCCTCTTGTTATGATCGCGCCGCGTCGCTGGGTCGTCGCAGGGCGATCGGGGGCATCTGTTACGGTCGCGCCGCGTTGTGTGACGCGACCGTGGATGTAGGTAGACCCAAATGCAGGAAGCAGGAGAGGACGAGGCATTCAGCGTGATACGGAGTCCTTTAATGAATCAACCAAGGCGTGGAAACAAACGTGGCCGCATGCGGCGCGCATACGGACAGAGGCAACAGAATAACGACAGCTAGCGACCGCTAGCAACCGCTAACAACAGTCAATGATAGTCAATGATAGTCAACGATAGTGAACGATCCGGCGACGTGTGATGACGCGTCGCTACTTAAATACAGGAAACGAAAGCAATCAATGGATTGGCTACAGCCGGTATGCGTCAACTTCCTCTTCCTCCCACAACACATCATCCGATTGGCTTTACGAGATGACGTAAAATCCGTGCGTCGGCTCTACGAGATGACGTAAAATCCGTGCGTCAAAGTGAGTTTGACAATGCTTTTTTCGATCGAAAATTTGTAATTTATTTTAGTTATTGATTATAACACGCACCCCCAACTATTGGAATTAATTATATAGCAAAAATCTGCGTGTTATATTCGAGTAATTACGGTAAGTTGTAAAATGTCTAAATAAAGTACAACCGAACTCAGTTTTGCTTCCATTGCCATTTTAAAGCGTGTTTTTAGCGTGTGGGTGTTGCGCACAAGAACTCTATATCCCAGCAGTCACTGCGCAGTACTTTATCTACGGGAAAATAGTAGAGTCGGGCTGCTTGCCGTAGTTAGTTGTATACAGTGGCGGGCCGTCAGGGCCTTCAAGGCCTTCTCTGCTGGCCTAAGAAATATCTGGATCATATTATATTTTGTCCATCAATACTTATTATTCCAAATGGTCTGTTAGCTTCCTTTCATTGCTTTTCCCCCTGGTTGCACTGCTTCCAGATGTGTGTTTTCATATTGAAGCATTTAACCAATCACATTTCAGCCATTATTTGTTGCCAGATCAGATCTGCCTCAAAGCCTTCACAATCAGTTCTTGCGGGCTCTGATGCATTAAACTAGACTGTTGCTTTTAACCAATCAGATTTCGAGTTGGCAACCCCACAATGATTTTTCATAGGTGTTAGCATTTTGCTGGCTGGGACATGTCATTGCTTTCACAAACTATGATTGGCTAGTAGGCGGGCCAAAGCAGCCAGAGATCGCAAACTCCACCCACATGGCCGACAGTGGCAAAAACAAATGGCTTCTGTTGCAGATTTCTCTCACAAAGCTATTTTCCAGACGGACTTTTACAGAAAAAAAATGGACATCATTAAGAAAGGGCGGTCAACTCCGAAGCTAGCAAGCCTGTTACAGCCGGGAAAATGGTGTGTGCGGCACTTTCAGTGTGCTAACTTAGCTCCACAAGCAAATAGTATATTGTTGTTTTGATTTAAAGCCATTTTCAAAACTGACTATGCCAGATATATGACAGGACAGGCTCGACTTTCATCATTAGCTTCGATGGCGATAGGAAAGAAGGAAGAAAGAAAGGAGGATGGATATTGTGTAAAAAGGATTTTTTCTGAGTAAAATTACAAATATGGCTATATTCCTAAATAATATTTCAATTGTGGGCCAAGTTCTGATATCTGAAAAGCTCCAGTGTTTGTATTTAATCACAAAATGCTGCTAGGAAGTGGATTTTACCCCAGTTTAATTTTTGGCGTTTCACCATTGACGTCCATCGCTGTCTGTTCCCGGAAAAAATCACCCCCCTGGCCTGGTTGTAATGTCTCAAAAGCTCCAGTATTTGTATTCAATCAATAAATGATGCTAGGAAGTGGATTTTACCTAATTTTAGTGCATTTTTTGTCATTTCACGTATGGACGTGTCGACGTTCATCGCTGTCTTTTTACCGGGGAAATGATACGCCGGGCCCGGTTCTGATGTCTAAAAAGCTCCAGTATTTGTATTTAATCAATAAATGCTGTTTTCGGCTGGATTTTACCCCATTTTCGGGCAATGTTTTCTTTTATGTGTTGCAGCTGTAGCTGCAGTAGAGGTTTTATAGCCATAAGAGTTTTTGCCATAAGTTTTTGAGGGTTGGATTGATACGTTGAAGGCGCTACCAGAAAATGCACCGCCCGCCACTGGTTGTATATATATACAAATATATAAATATATATATATATATATATATATATATATATATATATATATATATATATATAGTTCACAGTCTAGCTTTGAATGCTCTGTTGACGCCAACATTTAGCGGCAGGATTTCTTTTGTAAATACAGCCGAAATGACGGCCAGCACCAAATTAGTGTGGTCGCCATCATACTAACTGTATTGAAGAACTGGGTGTATTAAGAACTCTATATTCCAGCAGTCACTGCGCAGTACTTTATCTACGGGAAAATAGTAGAGTCGGGGGCTGGTTTCCGTAGTTGTCCTATTGACTGATTTATTTTATCGTGATAACAATTTTAGTATTGGTCCATATATAAAGCGCACTGGATTATACGTCGCCCTGTCTATTTTGGAGAATTTTTTTACTTTTATGCACGCCTTATAGGCGTGAAAATACGGTATATATATATACAGTGGTACCTCGTCACACGACCGCTCGTCATACAAAATTCTCGTCTTACGACGGAAATTTCGATCGAATAATTCGCCCGTCATGCCATCAAAATTTCGTGATGCGACCAAGCCAGGTGGCCATGGCACTGTCTTTTTTGCATATCTTTCGTATATAACAATATTTACGAGCACCGAATGAGTGAATCAGACCAGGAAACGCACAACGCGCATGCGCGGGGAAAAGAGGGCTTTCTGGGTAATGAAGTATACTCGTGCACACAACGCCGACAGGCAATGGCACTCTTTCTCAGAATAAAACTTTACCCACAATCAATATGTGGGTAAGCTCAGCTGCTGCATTTCCTGTTATTTTTATCTAATACGAGGAGTATTATATTACTTCTCGTTCGCTGCTCGTGGGAGCGTCGGGGGCGCTGGCTCGCGGCTCCCCGCAATAGCATCCACGGTAGCATCTCTATCATGGGCGCCGTTCGAGGGGATGCGAACACAGATGCTACAATCTGGGGGGGAGCCGCTAGCCAGCGCCCCTGAGGCTCCCATGAGCAGCGGAGCGATCGCTGATAAAAGACTGCTGCTCGTTGGCAAGTGGTCGTGCATTATCCGATTGTGAGGACATTTGTGTGCATCATTTTCGGAATATTTTGAAGGGAATAGTACAACTGCAAACAGCCCATCGATAGCGAACGTGAGGGTGGAGTGTTTGTTCCGTTTACGAGTGTGTTGTGTGGAAAAAAAACAACCTTTTGTGCCCCTCTCCCCTCGGCGAAATCCGCCCAATTTTAGTTAGATTAAACACATTTTATTTCTATTAAACCACTAGTTATGTGTTACTTTGTTAATAGATGGGGAATTAGAAGAAATAAAACATTTTTTCCAATCCAATATCCTGTTTTTGGTGTTTTTTCATAGGGCTGGAACGAATTAATTTTTTTTCCCATTCATTTCAATGGGAAACGTCCGCTCGAGTTACGAGAACCTCGTCATACGATCTCAGTCTCGGAACGGATTACGATCGTATGTCGAGGTACCACTGTAATTATCCCAAATTACATTATCAATAAGCTGCCATTCAAAAAGTTTGCCTACCCCTGGTATAGACAAACTTACCTCTTTTATCCTATTATTGTTATAAATTAAGGCAAGATGTCAGAAAAGCTAAGGAAAGCTGCACTGCTCTGCAATATTCTACTATTGTATTCTATTATCTAGTGTCAATATTTTGGTAATTTAAAAGGACCACAGACATTAACTTTGTGGAATTGGTCAAAATAATTCAGTATTATTCAGAATAAATGCCATTTTATTTTAGCTGAGCAGAAAATAAATAAAGGAGACTATAGGCTATGCACACACTTAGCTCCTGCCATTAAAGATGTCAATATCAGTCCATCCGTTTTCCTCGCCTTTACAGTTGTGGGAGAATGAGGTGCATTTGTCAGCAACATGCTGGCATATGATACTCCCTGCTTGAAATCGGAAATAGAATCCAAAGCACCAATTTACCAAACGACAGTTAAGTAACGATATAAGTGAACACTTTGCTCACTGGCAACTCACTGACCTTAACTGTCATAATCTGGAAGTCTGTTTTTAGATGAAAGTGTTTGGTGTTAAACTTAGTGTGTTGTTTTACCATTACTAATTAGAAGATCTGTGAGAATCTTTCCAAAATGGATTGCCCTTGAAGATGTGGATTTGTGTTCAACTATGAATATTTCTCACAAGTACTAGTGGGTAAAACATTTGTGGTGAGAGGTTGACTGAGGTGCAGATGCTATTTCTGTTATTAGAGCTCCAGATAGTGGATATATAACGCAACAGTCAACATGAATCGGACGTCTACCGCCATCAATGGCAGCCGGACGTCCGGGTACCAATCTTGCTATGGGATAATGAGTTTTTTTATATAGCAAAAGAAAAATCCAAGGATGACCAGGAGAGAAAAACATTGTACTATTTTGAAGTTGTGTTCATTGAGCCTTAACTCAGATTAATCTCTGGAAGAAACTCAAGTTTGCTCATATAAAATTGCTAAACACTGAATAAATTGAATAGCTTGGTTAAAAGTCACAATGAATGACTTCCTGTATTGTTTTTTTATTTTTGTTTTCTTCTATATTAATAAGAGGGACAATTCTGTTTCCCACAGTTGTACCTGTAATAGAATTACAGACTACTTTTTTGACAATTTCATTAAAAAGAAGACAAAGCAAATTCACAGATGATAGTCATCCATGAGCTTTTTCAACCGTTCATTAACAGCAAGGTCTTTTCTCTAACATATCATATATTTCATCCAACGTATATTAATTGTAATTTCTTGTAAACTGTGTGTGTGTGAAAAGTTTTACTGCTTTAATAAAAACACCATCTGTGAATTTGCTTTGTCTTCTTTTTAATAATTTTTTTAATAAAATAATTTTACTTGCCTTTTATTTTAATGTCAAAGTTCCGGGCTAAAAGTTAATGATAATGTGTTTAATTTGGGACAATAATAGGATAAAAGAGGCAAGTTTGTTTATACAAGGGGTAGGCAGACTTTTTGAATGGCAGCTTATTGATAATGTGTTTAATTTGGGACAATAATTGGATAAAAGAGGCAAGTTTGTCTATACCAGGGGTGGGCAAACTTTTTGACTTGCGGGCCAGAATGGATACTAACATTTGACAGCATTTGGACACGCAATGTAATTTATCAAACCTGGGTATTGAAATATTAGAAAAAAGACACAATTGAAGGTGAAAATGTATTTTCAAATTTACTTTCAACATTAAGAACATATTATTATTCAATAAAAGAGAGCAGTCTTTAAATTGAGAGTGATGAGCGGTATTGCAGGGCAAAGGCAAATGAATGAGGTCATTGATTTTTACTATAATTTGGACAACGCCGGCGGTGGGCCGGATTGAAAAGCCTAATGGGCCGTATATGGCCCACGGGCCGAGGTTGAAAAACATGTACACACACGATCCGGGGGTGGGGCGAGCGCACGAATCCCGCGACGGCGAAACGTCCGTTCGGCGAAATGTCCGTTCGACCAAACGTCCGGTCGGCGAAACGTCTGGTCGGCGAAACGTCCGTTCGGCGAACTGTCCGTCGGCCAAACGTCCGTCGGCCAAACGTCCGAGTACCCCGCCATCTTACCTAGGGATGACAAACTAGACCGCCACGGACACACTTTCTGGTTTTACTGCTCACGTGACTTCCTTTTTGAATTTGTCTATATGCAGGCGACACCCTTTCCGAATGTGCAATCCAGCAGACGATCTTTTCGATTCATACAGAAGCTCAGAAATACCACGTGCGATGATTTTTCTTAAGATTTTCCCTTCAAAGTACAGTATTTTCACACCTATAAAACACACCGTTTGATAGGGCGCAGTCTCATTTGCGGGTATATTTTCTGTTTTTTGTCAATACATTGGATGCATCGTCCGATAGGGCGCTAGCATGACACTAGGCTATGTTATGCTAGCCGCTGGCGTATGTTATGCTATCCGCTAGTGTATGTTATGCTCGCTTTTAGCGTATGTTAGGCTTGGCACCAGCATGTTTTTTTTTAAAGACAGCACCAGCAAAACTAAGTTTGATAATCCTTTATTGAGGTAAAATGTACACTCTGATATAAAAAGTTAGGCGTTTAACATGCTAGGCTCCACTGTCAGTCAGAGTTGTGAATTCCGGGAACTTGATTCCAGCTTTGGCGAAGGCTCGAACAGTGCTGGCCGACACTTGAGCCCAGCCATCCACAATCCATTGTAACTCGCGACATGCATCACTCCCAAGCCTTTGATTCTCCTCGCTGTTATATCGGCATCGACAATTCATTCCAAATCGTCACATAACACGTGCGATGCTGCCTGCCCCAACTACAATGTTGGCCATCCGTTAGCAATCCGCTAGCAATCCGTTTGCAAAGCTGTTAAATTGTGTTCGATCCATGGCTTCAGTCCATTTTCCAAGTGTTCACACCCGCATTGTGTTGTTATTCATGCTAGGCATTTCCTCTGTATAGCTCTGATGTGCTGTTTCTTTAAGTGTTGAGAGTGATTTTGAGGGTTAAAAGCGCTGCAAGCACACGGAAGTCAAATGCCTTGCCACTCCCCTGGGATGTTTTGAATGTTTTTACCATAATGCTTGTAATGCGCAGGGAGGCTATTTTTAGGGTGAACGTCCGTTGGGTTGATCGCAATAAGTAGCGTGCCGGCAAGATATAAAACCACTCACTCAAGCGGTCAGGGCCATACAAAAATTGAGTTTAGTGCACAGACAAAACGCACCGACCGTTTGGGCGCATCGACCATTTTAGACAAAATGTTAGACTTTTAGCGCCCTATAGGTGTGAAAATACGGTAACACATTTGTACTCCATATTAAAACCATGAATATGGAGCTGAAAATTGTGAATCGGGGCATCTTATACGAGGGAAATTGTAAACTTCAATGGTTTCAGGGTATGGCTTATACGCGGAGGCGGCAAATATGCGAGAAATTACGGTAAATCATTCACACTCACCAATAGAGACTTCTTTGATGAGTTCCGCTGCAGCATGTGCACCTTGCACTAGAGCCCTGGTCCATGAAGACAGATCCCAGTGGGTCTCGACACGAAAGATGTGTGATTCAATGCCCCGCCCTGTGCCGGTTCGAGTGCCAAACACCAGGTCAGAACTCTGGGCAGGAGAGCCACGGGCACAGCCAGAATGCACCAGTCTGGAAGAAGGTAAACAGATAGGCCTGTCATTTCTTTTCAGACAAATATGATATCCTCCTCTTTACTCCCAAAGTGTTCAACTGATCATAATCTGTTGATTGCAAGGATGTGCATTGTGATATTCAATCCATGCCCATACAGTCCTCTCCTTTGCCTGCGTTCCTTCGTAGTGGACGCATGACTTTTGGCAAAGACTATTTTTCAATATGCTAAACTTTATGACTTGCGAACATTTTAAATAACCATGTCCACCCTTCTAGTTTTGATTTCGCAGGTTGGATTATCAGGTTTGAAGCTGAGATCTCATTGTTGTGATTTCAAAGGCTGCACAATTTTGTTCCCATGTGGTATTTCAGATCTGTTTTGTGTTGTGATCAAAAGAGAACGTTTAAAAAAAAGTCCCTCCTAAAAAGTGCTATTTGTTAGGTTCGAAACAACATCAAAGTGCCATTTTTTTTGTATCGGTAACAAGTCAGAAAATACATCATCAGGTAACAATGAGCCAGAAAGTAAGAAGCAAAAACAAACATTCCCAGTAAAGGACCAAAAACAAAAAACATACTTTTCCATCAAAATTTACATAGTTATTTCGTGGTTGCGATATTATGAGAATGTTGATGGACGCCAAATGTATTGTGAGTACAGGGCATAACAAAAATAACGGAATTCATGGTTTCAATAAATTGTGCTGAAATATGTGTTAATATCTGTTTGTTGTCATGTCTTGTAAATGCAGTTTCTCACACTGTCATTTGTATTGCACAATGTTGGGGACTCTAAACATTTGTTGGACCCATAGTTTTTTAATAATGCACTGCCTACACAAATGTGTAATAGCCATAAGGTGTCATTTGCAATATTATACTGTGGCAGCGTATTTGCACTGTTCCACTTCACTCAGTGTGGCGACGTAGTATGATATATTTTATTCTGTTTCTTTTATGTATGTTTTTTTTTTACCTTTACTATTTGTATGTCATGTGACATCTCTGTTTATTGGCCAAGAGCTCGTGACCGGATGATTTGCCGAAAGACATTTCGCCGACGGATGTTTGACAGACGGACAGGTCGCCGAATGGACGTTTCGCCGAACGTTCATTCGGCTGAACGGAGGTTTCGCCGAAACGGGATTCGCGCGCTCGCCCCGCGGGCCATATATGGCCCGTTAGGATTTTTAATCCGGCCCGCCGCCGGCGCTGTCCAAATTATAGTAAAATTCAATGATTCATTTCCCTTTGCCGCTCATCACTCTCAATTTATTAGTCTACCGTCAATGGCAGCCCGGGAATAAGCACTCTTGGGCGGGCATGGCAGCCCGGGAATAAGCACTCTTGGGCGGGCAGATGTAGCAGAACCGAGCCGTGAAGTGACAGCAATCGGGTCAAATCCATCCTAAAACAGCATTTAATGATTAAATACAAATACTGGAACTCTTTGGACATTAGAACCGAGCCCAGGGAAGTGAATTCCTCGGTAAAATGTCGCGATGGAGGCAAAAAAACGTCCATATACGTCCATTCGCCAAACGGCTCAAAATGCTCTCAAATTCGGTCAAATCCAGCTGAAAACAGCGTTTAATGATTAAATACAAATACAAATACTAGTATTTGTATTTAATTATTAAACTAACAAATACTAGTAATTGTATTTAATCATTAAACTAACAAATACTAGTATTTGTATTTAATTATTAAACTAACAAATACTAGTATTTGTATTTAATCATTAAACTAACAAATACTAGTATTTGTATTTAATCATTAAACTAACAAATACTAGTATTTGTATTTAATCATTAAACGCTGTTTGAACGAACGTTCATTCGGCGACCTGTCCGTCTGTCATACGTCCGTCGGCGAAACGTCTTTAGGCGAATCATCCGGTCACGACATCATCATTGCTCGCTATGGGCACACCAGTATCACACCTGCCACAAGCAGGTGCATGTCAATGTTCCCTCTAATTTTTCATGTAAAACATGCTGTAAAACACGAAAAACATAAGAGTGGACAGAGCTACTGCCACTGGCTGCCGCTTAAACGGCGCCATCATGGGGAAAGGGGTTTAAAAAAAAATTACTGCGCGCCATATGATTGCTGCTGCGCAGAGAAGACGAGAGCGCAATTGCGCACGCGCACAGCTTAGAGGGAACATTGCTCGCGTCTGGCCAGTCAGACCACTTTTAACTACGGTAAGATGGCCGTGGCCTGAGCGAGCGGTGACGGCAACGTGTTTTTTCACATTTTATCCAAGATAAGGTTTATTTTTTCCTTGAATTATATTCATAGACGTCAAAATACATTTTGTTTAGCGTTTTATCTGTTGATCTTTTCTACATTTTGAAATAAATAACCGTAACGGGTGCATGACGTCATTGCGTCATCAACTTACAGTTTCGCGCATGTCGTGTTTTTAAGCGCATATAAGCCGTACCCTTGATTCAGTCATTTTTTTGTCCGACAGAAGCGGCTTATATGCAGTAGAGTGGTACCTCGTGGTACGACATGCTCGTGGTACGACATGCTCGTGGTATGACGAAAATTTCGATCGAATAATTCGCCCGCAATACGATCAAAATGTCTTGCACTAGATCAAAGGTGGTAAAATTTTCCATAAAGAACTGCGGTGGGGGCGGGTTTTCATTCCAACCTATCAAGCAGACACTTTTTCACCAATCTGGTGTCTTACAAGTGCAATCAGTTAATTCCAGCCGGGTGCTTCTTGATTCAGCAGAAACTTCATTGGTTAAACTGTCTATGCGAGATCGATTGCAACAGAGACCAGGACCTACAATGGCCTTTGCAAACTACCGTATTTTCACGCCTATTTGGCGCATCGTTTCTTACGCCGCAGTGTCAGTAACGAGTGCTATTTCTGTATTTTAGACACACAAAGCACGTACCAATTCATTAGACGCATATATATTATATATTTCATATGGATTAAGATCAAAACGCAATAGCGCTGGCTACCGGAAGCAGCTTATTTCCGGGTTCCGGTGCGCAGTGACTGCTGGGAAATATAGTTCCTGGGCGCTACTCCCACATGCTAAAAACATGTTTTAAAAAGGCAACGGAAGCAAAACTGAGTTCGGTAGTGCTTTATTTGGACATTTTACAATTTACTCAAGTCATCATCACCTTCAAATCCCTCAAACTCCTCATCTTCTCTGTCAGAATTAAACAATTGCCCGAACGAGCCTTCCAAATAGCCGGGTCCCCCCCTCTCTTCATTTTCAGAGTCACCGTAATTTCCATGTGGCTCCTTAGAAATTATGCCGGCTTTGGCAAAAGCTCGAACAACCGTGCAAGCAGACACGTTCGCCCAGGCGGCAACGATCCATTGACAAATCGTAGCGTAAGAAGCCCGGCGCTGCCTGCCACTTTTCGTGAAGCTGGTTACGTGACGTATACTCAGAGCTTGCCGTCATTCCCGGAGGCTTGACCAAAGAATTACAGCCGCTGGACATCGGCATCAACCGGGCTTTCAAATCAAAGTTACGAGCGGCGTGGGAGCAGTGGATGATCGCTGGCGAACACAGCTTCACGAAAAGTGGCAGGCAGCGCCGGGCTTCTTACGCTAGGATTTGTCAATGGATCGTTGCCGCCTGGGCGAACGTGTCTGCTTGCACGGTTGTTCGAGCTTTTGCCAAAGCCGGCATAATTTCTAAGGAGCCACATGGAAATTACGGTGACTGATAACGAAGAGAGGGGGGGCGGCTATTTGGAAGGCTCGTTCGGGTAATTGTTTAATTCTGACACAGAAGATGAGGAGTTTGAGGGATTTGAAGGTGATGACTTGAGTAAATTGTAAAATGTCTAAATAAAGTACAACCGAACTCAGTTTTGCTTCCGTTGCCTTTTTAAAACATGTTTTTAGCATGTGGGTGTAGCGCCCAAGAACTATATTTCCCAGCAGTCACTGCGCACCGGAACCCGGCAATAAGCTGCTTCCGGTAGCCAGCGCTATAGCCAGCCGCTCAGCCCCCCCGCGAGCGCTCCCGCTCGGCGCCGCCAAGCGCTCAGCATTATAAGGCGCCCTGTCTATTTTGGAGAAAAAAATTGACTTTTTTTGACTTTTATGCCCGCGCCTTATAGGTGTGAAAATACGGTAGTTCTGGACTAGATTCATAAAGTAAATGTCTTGATTGTATACTAGTTGTATAGTAATGCTGTATGTTTTATAAATGAATCTGACTTGATCTACAATAAATTACACGAGAAAAGAGAATGTGAATTTAATATTGAAAGGGACCACACAGGAGTCAATCTAAGCATTATAATAACCAATAGTTGACTGGTACTCTGTAATTCAGTCTTATTTGTAATATATTGTGCCTTTCATGCTAGGTTCTGATCAGTGACACAGTATGTAGAAAAATCTGTGCTGTTCCAACTAGTCCTACCTTGTAGCAAGCAGCGGGAGTGTGAGCAAAGGCAATGCCCACAATTCTCTACCCCATGGCACAGATTCAAAGAGCATCATGTCCTTTTCTGTAATTGCCATTACAACAGGTCTGTGCTGTCGCTGTCCACCTTCTAGCTGGACCTAAAGAGTGATAAACAAAATTTGTAGGGTTTGGGTAATTCACTATTACTTTAAAACACCCTTCCATAATTATAAAGGCAATTCCCGCTTCACCAGCAGTGCTCAATAAGTTGATCTCGAGCTTCTAGTCAATCGCCAAGTTCGACTTGGTAAGTGGCATTGCAGGAAGGTTTGATCCAGTTAATGAAATATAGTAAGATTTAATATGTGACTTGAGCTGTCAAACAGCACCATCGTGCATCCAGGAATAATTGGTACATGCTCACACTATGTTGAATCATGCGTTGTTTTAAAGAATATCAGCGTGCATAACCAATTAGCTTTTTGAGTGCATTTGGAAAAAAAGGTAGATCGCGCTATTTTGGTCACTGAAAAAGTTGACCTTGGAGCAAAAAAGTCTGAGCACCCTGCACTTCACTCTATACTGTGTTGCCGATTTTGACACCATCAGTGGAATGTGTGTGTCGATTGGAGACTCGTGGTCATTGGCAATAAGTGTGGTGTTATTGTGAAAGATTCTTGCTTTTAAAGTTTATGCGTACGTTATTCAAACGCACATCGAGAGAGAGCCTGATCATATCAAACGGTTCCATAAGGCAATATTATGGCTACTACGGCCATGATAAACACTTCCAATCAAGGACATTGGTAACTGTAAGCAACTCTAGATCTTACAACCGACATTACACTCGTAATGTTCCCAAGTCTAACGTCTTGTGTTCCTCGCTGTATAATATTTAACTCTTGTCACAAGCGAATTTCAGGTGTCCAGAATAAATCTGCTGAAGTGCTAGACTGCTCTGTTGTTTTTCTTCAATAGTGTCTGACACGTGGATCGCGTACCAGCAAGGAAGCTGATTTTTGGTGGCAAAGATGCCCGTGCAAGTGCCTCTTAGTCAATGAACAGTGGTGCAGTGACACGTGACAGAGAGAGGAAATGGTAGTGTGAACAAAGACACAAAACAACAGCAAATGCATTTGGATAGATTAAAATAATGCTTTACAGTAATCCCTCAAATATCGTGGCTGCAACTATTGCGGATTCACTACATCAGGTTTTTTTCTGGGGGAATTTTTTTTGTTAATTACATTTTTTTGTAATGTCATAAAAATGTGAAAATCCATGCGGAAACTCGCAAGCGTAAGGCACTTCCCTGTTCTCCGCTTGCTACTAGAACTCAGCACTGAATAAAAAAAAAATTAAAAAATAAATAAATAAGGGTGACCTTACTTTGCGGTTTTTTGTTTATCGCAGCCATTTCTGGTCAACATTAACCGCGATAATCGAGGTATTGCTGTAATTACATACAGCAAAGTATAGTATTGTAGTGTTACAACTTTCCTCAGTGCTCAAAGAAGGCCCAAGAGGAAATTGGGAACTTTGCAGCAGAGTGTTGTGGGGTGGAGGTCCTGGAGTAAAATACACCTTGAGAATGCAAATAATAGAATTAATGGATGATATATATTTTTACCATATTTAATCGCATCTAAGCCGCTTTTGTCGGACAAAAAATAATGACTGAATCGAGGGTACGGCTTATATGCGCATAAAAACACGACGATGACAAGATGACGTCATGACAAAAAATGGCGCCTTCGTGACGTCACGACGCAAGACAATGCGGCAATATACGGTCATTTATTTCAAAATAAAGAAAAGATAAAGAGATAAAGCGCTAAACAAAATGTATTTTGACGTCTATGAATATAATTCAAGGAAAAAATAAACCTTATCTTAATAGTAATAATAATAATCGGACATAGGCCCTGTCGTCATCATCAACAACAAAAGCCTATTTGTCATCACACCCAGAAACTGCGTATGAGAGAAATTGTTAGTGCTTCTCCATAAGGTGTGTTTTCTCGGCAAAGGACCTAAATAAGTGATAGTTACGGACTCGTAATTTGGCATTCTGCCGTTATGGATAAATCGCATCACCCACCGAGCGGATCACTTACCTCTCACTGTCTTTCACTTACCTTCAATCAGCCAGTAGGAGGCAGATCACCACCCAAACATCTTTTCATATTACCTCAGAAGGGAATGTGTGTTGTGTTACCGCAAGTTTAGAGTTCTGATGGATGTTGGGAAAAAACTGTCCTTAAGCCTATTTGTCCGTACTTTGTGGGACCTATAGCGTCTGCCAGAGGGCAGCAGCTGGAACAGATCGTGACCAGGGTGGTATGGGTCCCCGATGATGTTCCTGGGTCTGCTGAGGTAACGAGGGCTGGCAATGTCTTCCAATGAGGGCAGAGAGCAGCTGACGATCTTCTGGGCAGTGTTAATCACTTTCTGCATGGCCTTTTTGTCTGCTTCTATGCTTCCAGCGTACCACACTGTGATGCAGTATGCCAGGATGCTCTCCACAGTGGTTCTATAGAAGGTTATCAGAAGCTTGGTGTCCAAGTTGTTCCTCCTGAGTACCCTGAGGAAATTGAGTCGTTTCTGGGCCTTCTTCACTACTGCTGTGATGTTTGTAGACCAGGAGAGCTTATCCGTGATGTGGACCCCCAGGAATTTAAAGGACTGGACCCTCTCTACAAATACTCCATTTATGAGGAGTAGGGCCAGATCTGTGCTGTTTGCGAAAGTCCAGGATTATTTCTTTAGTTTTCGTGGTGTTCAGTGTGAGATTGTTCACCGAGCACCACAAAGACAGTTTGTTGACCTCATCTCTGTAGGCCGACTCATCCCCTCCTGAGATGAGTCCGATCACAGTGGTGTCATCAGAAAATTTGATGATGGAGTTAGACTGGTGGGTTTTATCTTGCATAAAAGGTGAAAAAACTCACATTCCCGTCACTGCTCGCTCGGGGCACGGCCATCTTTGTCAGGAGTGGCCCTTTTGGCCCTCCTGGGTTGCCGTCGACACGTACCGGCTGTAGCCAATCCATTGATTTCCTTCGGTTCCTGTATTTAAGTAAGCGACGCGTCATCACACGTCGCCGGATCGTTCACTATCGTTCACTGTCGATGACTACCAGTGACTGTTGTTAGCGGTTGCTAGCGGTAGCTAGCGGTCGTTACTCTGTTGCCATTCTGTTGCCATTCTGTTGCCTCTGTCCGTATGCGCGCCGCATGCGGACACGTTTGTTTTCCACGTTTTGGTTAATCCATTAAAGGTCTCCGTATCACGCTAATGCCTCGTCCTCTCCTGCCTCCTGCATTTGGGTCGACCTGCTTCCACGGTCGCGTCACACGACGCGGCGCGACCGTAACAGATGCCCCCGATCGCCCTGCGACGACCCAGCGACGCAGCGTGATCATAACAGAACGATCCGGCCATAATGGACCCAGCGGGAGGCTACCCACGCTCGCGCCGACGCGCTCGTCGACGCCAGCCTCCCTCGGCCCCCTTGGAATGCCAAGTCTTTGTCCGTTGGGACACAGACTTTTCTGAAGGTGAGGACGACGGGGGGCTAATAGACTTAGATGCTGGATATTGGGACTCCGACCTTACTGAAGAGGAGGACGGCCAGCGGCGAAGTGAGCTGGATGCTGGAGATTCGGTCTGGGACGGCTATTTTCTTAGCCGATACGGAATCCGATACGCTCCAACTAAAGACGCTGAACGTTATGCCCCACTGGAGAAGGATCGCTATTGCCCCTCCGACTACTCAAACCTGGATTACCCCGCCCAGCATCTGCCAGGTCCGTGGGCCATCTACACAGGACCACCGCGTGGCGGCCGGCGGGGGGGCTCCGGTAGGAGTTTCGAACACCGCCCGTCTTGTTTTTTCGGGGAGGCGCAGCAGCGAGGTCTCTCACCTGGTCGGCTGGCCAGCTACGATGGGCCACCACGTGGTGGCCGGTATGCTGTGACGCCCTCCCGGAGGCGGCGGCAAGCGCCACTGACCAGGCTTTTCGGCCGACCACGCCGCTCCCAGCTCCTCGGCCGACCACGCCGCTCCCAGCTCCTCGGCCGACCACGCCGCTCCCAGCTCCTCGGCCGACCACGCCGCTCCCAGCTCCTCGGCCGACCACGCCGCTCCCAGCTCCTCGGCCGACCACGCCGCTCCCAGCTCCTCGGCCGACCACGCCGCTCCCAGCTCCTCGGCCGACCACGCCGCTCCCAGCTCCTCGGCCGACCACGCCGCTCCCAGCTCCTCGGCCGACCACGCCGCTCCCAGCTCCTCGGCCGACCACGCCGCTCCCAGCTCCTCGGCCGACCACGCCGCTCCCAGCTCCTCGGCCGACCACGCCGCTCCCAGCTCCTCGGCCGACCACGCCGCTCCCAGCTCCTCGGCCGACCACGCCGCTCCCAGCTCCTCGGCCGACCACGCCGCTCCCAGCTCCGCAAATTCCCGTGCCCAAGCCACGCACAATACTCCCATTGCCACCGGGGCCGCCAGTCGCACCCGTGCCGAAGCCACGAACCAGGCTTCCCGTTCTGCCGAGCTCCGTTCTGCCGAGCTCCGTTCTGCCGAGCTCCGTTCTGCCGAGCTCCATTCTGCCGAGTTCCGTTCTGCCGAGCTCCAGTATGCCAAGTCCCAGACTGATAAATTTCATCCTTGCCGGTTTCGGCCGGCCCGGTTTCCGCCTCACCCCGGCTGATTTCCTCGAGCCCAGCCCTCTCCCGCCCTGCTCTCTCCCGCCCTGCTCTCTCCCGCCCTGCTCTCTCCCGCCCAGCTCTTGCCCGCCCGGAAGTGGCGGCGACGCGCCGGGGCCCCTGGACGAGGGGTTCGGTGAAGGCAAGAGCGACTCTCCGGCGCCCCTGGACGAGGCGGCCGGCGAGGGAGAGAGGGACTCTCCGGCGCCCCTGGACGAGGGGGCCGGCGAGGGAGAGAGGGACTCTCCGGCGCCCCTGGACGAGGGGGCCGGCGAGGGAGAGAGGGACTCTCCGGCGCCCCTGGACGAGGGGGCCGGCGAGGGAGAGAGGGACTCTCCGGCGCCCCTGGACGAGGGGGCCGGCGAGGGAGAGAGGGACTCTCCGGCGCCCCTGGACGAGGGGGCCGGCGAGGGAGAGAGGGACTCTCCGGCGCCCCTGGACGAGGGGGCCGGCGAGGGAGAGAGGGACTCTCCGGCGCCCCTGGACGAGGGGGCCGGCGAGGGAGAGAGGGACTCTCCGGCGCCCCTGGACGAGGGGGCCGGCGAGGGAGAGAGGGACTCTCCGGCGCCCCTGGACGAGGGGGCCGGCGAGGGAGAGAGGGACTCTCCGGCGCCCCTGGACGAGGGGGCCGGCGAGGGAGAGAGGGACTCTCCGGCGCCCCTGGACGAGGGGGCCGGCGAGGGAGAGAGGGACTCTCCGGCGCCCCTGGACGAGGGGGCCGGCGAGGGAGAGAGGGACTCTCCGGCGCCCCTGGACGAGGGGGCCGGCGAGGGAGAGGGACTCTCCGGCGCCCCTGGACGAGGGGGCCGGCGAGGGAGAGAGGGACCCTCCGGCGCCCCTGGACGAGGGGGCCGGCGACGGCGAGAGGGACCCTCCGGCGCCCCTGGACGAGGGGGCCGGCGACGGCGAGAGTGACCCTCCGGCGCCCCTGGACGAGGGGGCCGGCGACGGCGAGAGTGACCCTCCGGCGCCCCTGGACGAGGGGGCCGGCGACGGCGAGAGTGACCCTCCGGCGCCCCTGCGCGAGGGGCCCGGCGACGGCGAGAGTGACCCTCCGGCCCTCCCGACCGAGGGGGCAGGCGACCCCCCGAACAGCCAGGGTAAGGTACCCGACGACCATGCTAAAGTTCCGTTGTCTGTTAAGGGCAGGGGGCTGGGCCAGCACCTAAAGCACCAGCAGGGAGGCCCGCTGGACCGGCTACTCCCACTCCTCTCCAAGCGCCGAGGTCTGCTGGAGAGGCCTCTCCTACGCCTCGTCATCGGCCGGCGCGGACGCCCGCCGGACCGACCCTGCCCACGCCTCGTCATCGGCCGGCGCGGACGCCCGCCGGACCGACCCTCCCTACGCCTCGTCATCGGCCGGCGCGAACGCCCGCCGGACCGACCATGCCCACGCCTCGTCATCGGCCGGCGCGGACGCCCGCCGGACCGACCACTTCCTCGCCTCGTCTCTGGCCGGCGCGGACGCCCGCCGGACCGGCCACTCTCCCGTTGCTTCACGGGCTGGCGCGGACGCCCGCCGGACCGGCCACTCTCCCGTTGCTTCACGGGCTGGCGCGGACGCCCGCCGGACCGGCCAACCTCTCGGTGCTTCACGGGCTGGCGCGGACGCCCCCCAGACCAAGTGTACAGTTCCCGCCCGCCCTCCCTGGCTGTTTTTCCGTTTTTCATGGACAGTTGGCTTTGGGGCGTCTGGAATACGTCCCTTAGGGGGGAGGTACTGTCAGGAGTGGCCCTTTTGGCCCTCCTGGGTTGCCGTCGACACGTACCGGCTGTAGCCAACGTGTCCGTATGCGCGCCGCATGCGGCCACGTTTGTTTTCCACGTTTTGGTTAATCCATTAAAGGACTCCGTATCACGCTAATGCCTCGTCCTCTCCTGCCTCCTGCATTTGGGTCGACCTGCTTCCACGGTCGCGTCACACGGCGCGGCGCGACCGTAACAGATACCCCCGATCGCGCTGCGACGACCCAGCGACGCAGCGTGATCATAACAATCTTACTATAGTTAAACGTGCTCAGACTGGCCAGGCGTGAGTACACTTACTTGTGTCTGCTGTTGCTCGCCCGGGTCGCCTCCATCTTACCGTAGGTACGTGCTCTGACCATAGCGTTTACCATGACAGCACATCACAAAAGTTAAGGCTGATCGAAGGTCTTGCGGTCGATCATTAAAATATAAACCTTGATACCTGGGTAATGTGAATGCTATTATTGCACCCAGAGACTTGGTGAACACTATGTATAGCGCTATGGGCATATTTCCTGGTTGTGCTTACGTTACTTCCCTTTTGAATTTGTCTACGTGCAAACACCCCTCCCTTTCGGACCACAGAAAGGAAAAGATTGTACATTTGTGATAATGAAATAAAACAAAATTCCGCTTTGATTTTTTTTTTCTTGTTCGAAAGTGACAACTATTGCAGTAATATGAACCATCGAAAAAAAATCAAAGATATTTTGACATTAGAAGCAATTTGGCCACCACAACATCATAAACTTCTGGTAAGAAAATTGTAATTGATGTCATTAAAAAGCATTGGGTTCTCATCAAGATAGACTTATTTAATTTTTCAAATTGAATAATTTGATATTTTGCATTTACAAAGACAGGCATATTAACTTACGGATATAGAACCTAATAACATGCTTTTGATTCATACAGTATCTCAGAAATACTACTTGTGATATTTTTTCTTAAGATTTTCCCTTCAAAGTAACACATTCCCTCCCTATTAAAACCATAAATATGTAGGTGAAAATTGAGAATCAGGGGGCGTCTTATACACGAGAAAGTGTAAAACTCAACAATTTTAAGGCAATTTTAGGGATGCGGCTTATACGGGCAGGTGGCTTATATGCGAGTAAATACGGAATTTCTAAAAAAAAATTGGCGTCCGTTGGACCTTCATTGGTTTGAAAATATAAGTCCTTGCCAAAAAACATGTCAATTACGCAGTTATTGGAATATGACACTCATCAATTGAACTATGGTTTAACTTATGGGTGTACCCAATTCAAGGCACATTGAGAGAGAGAGAGGTGTCCTTACGTCAAAGGTCCCTGATAAACATGCCCTATCAAGGGAGCCGTGACAGGAGTTCCATCTGTGGAATGCAGAGGACGGGCCACTAGCTTTTTCCACTAGGCCACCATTTTTAACTAGTCAGTATGAAAATTGGCACTGTGAAGCACTGCTTTCCCCTACAGACAATGCCAGTGGGATTGAAAGGCACGATGCATAGAAGATGTCTCATCGCACAACAGCCCCCATCCGGAATGCCGGGATGGGAGCAGGATTAATGTGTTGCTTAGTGGAGGTGCATGGAGAAAGGGAGCTCAGCAGACTGGATGGGCTAACATCTGCTCATCACATCGTGAGTCTTCATCTATCCGGTTCTGGATGTGGACTGAACTGTGGACAAGTGCTGACCAACCATCAAGCGGTGAGAATGGGTTTAGTTCGAGAACAACAATGGGAATGGTGATTTTGGGGGAGTTCTTTGATGAAGGTCCTGACTGATTTAAACTCCCCCAAGATTCCTTCCATTCCGAAATGAAGTACAAAGAGTTTAAGTGTGGATATGTGCATATGTGTTACCTTTTATTTTCATACTTTTAGTGAAAGGGTGGCGCAGTGGTGGGAGTGGTTAGCGCGTCGGCCTCACAGGTCTGGGGTCCTGGGTTCAGATCCAGGTCACGTCTCACCTGTGTGGAGTTTGCATATTCTGCATGGGTTTCCTCCGGGTACTCCGGTTTCCTCCCACATTCCAAAGACATGCATGGTAGGCTGATTGGACACTCTAAATTGCCCCTAGGTATGGGTGTGAGTGTGCGTGGTTGTCCGTCTCCTTGTGCCCTGCCATCGACTGGCCAGCGATTCAGGGTGTTCCCCGCCTCTGGCCCGGAGTCAGCTGAGATAGGCTCCAGCACACCCCGTGACCCTAATGAGGATAAAGCGGTTCAGAAAATGAGATGAGAGACATTTTGTGAAATCATTACTATTTGCAGCAAAAGTAGAAGTTTAATCATATGATTGTTTCAGAAAAAGATGATTCACGTTTTGATTCTTCATTCATTCATTTTCTGAACAGCTTAAGCCAGGTGTCTCAAACCAATTCCACAAAGTGGTCTTTGTTTCAACTGATCCAGTGTCGACAGTTTAACCAATGATGTGCATTCTAAAATAAGTAACACCTGGCTGCAATCAAATGATTACACTTGCAAAAGGTGTCTACTTGTTCGGTTTGAATGAAAACCTGCACCCCCTGCGGCCCTTTGAGGACCGGGTTGAGACTGGCTTAACCTCACAAGGGACGTGGGGGCTGCTGCAGCCAATTCCAGTTAACTATGGGCATCAGGCGGGGGACACCCTGAATCGTTTCCCAGCCAATCTTAGGGCACAAGGAGATGGGCAAGCATTCACACTACACTCATACCTAGCGGCAATTTAGAGTGTCCAACCAGCCTATCCTGCATGTTTTGGGGATGTGTGCGGAAACCGGAGTACTGGGGGGGGGGGGGGGGGGGGGGCAAACCCACGCAATCCCGGGGAGATGAGGAGGAAACCCATGCAGAACATGCAAACTCCACACAGTGAGGACCGACCTGGGATCGAACCCTCAACTCCAGAGCTGTGAGGCCGACACGTCAATCACCCTACCACAAGGCTGCTTGGTTTAGATTATTTAGATGTACTGTCATCCTTCACCACCGCGGTTTCAACATTCACGGTTTCAGTAAATTGCGGTATTTTATACTAAGTATCCAATTCAAGAATGTTCATAAAAATTCACACTGAAACTTGCTAGCAGAAGACAAAGGATGAAAAATGCCGGAAGTCAGGGCACCACCACCCAACTCAGCGCACAAGAAGAAGCGAATTTAACCATAGAAGAAGAATGACACAGTGAATCATATAAAAGGCCGAGAACGACGAGGTCTTGCCTTTACCTGATTTGTTCGGATTGAATATTGCATCGCGCACAACACCTCGTGGAGAAAGATGACGTCTTGCTTTTTCCTCTTTTGTTCGGACTGGATTTTGCATAGCGCACATCACCTCATGGATTTTGACAATGCCAAGCCTATTCCATTTTTATTTGGATTTCGAATTGCCTTTGAAAAAGCCTCCTAAGCGTCCTGAGGCATCTAAGGCATCGAATGAACCCAAGAAGAAAACGAAACATGATGAGTGACCGAAATATGAAGTTGCTAGATATGCTGAAGATGGGCAATACGCATTCCCATGTTGCACGCCGTTCTGACATGAAATGAATCTACCTTGCGTTATATCAAAAAAGAAGTGAACATTTGGAAAATGGCAAGGCTGTGAAGCTGGCTCGGTTGGTAGCCACTGAAGGCTTCTCAGATATGACAGCGTAGGACGTCAACACACTGCTCGAGACCCCCTTAACCCCCTGAACTGATGAGGACCTCATCAAAATGATGCAATCGAAGAGTCAGGAAGAAGAGGCAGCGGCCAACGATGAGGATAAGGATGAAGAACGTGGCCTTACTTTATGAAATCTGCAGACCTTCAATACAGCATGCAGTTTGCAACAATGGGCTCAGGAGATTGATGACAATATGGTCAGAGCCATTGAATTTGGCAACCTTCTTGACAGTGTCAAAAGCATATTTGTACAGAAAAAGAAAAAAAGCGTGCACAACTCCCCATGACCATCTTCCTTGTTTGCTGAAAACATCTCACAGAAGCTCTTCCTGCTGTTCCAACGGCACCACCTAAAGATTCCTTCGATGATCCAATGCCTCTCGAATCTGACAAAGAGGACGTGGATTAAAGCTCCCCATAACCTGTTTTTTATTTTTATTTAAGTCAAGTGGAGAGGAAGTATTTTCACTGTGAGTACATGTCTGCGGTCGTTTGGTCGCCGGTCTTTTGGTCGAGAGAATATGTACAGTACTGTATAGAGAGAGAGAGATTTATGTATTAGAAACTGGCCGAAAGAAGCGATCTAACGACGATTGCACAGTTTTCTTCTTTTTTTCATCATAAATGATGCGGTAGCACTGTATGGCATCATTCAATTGATTTGCAAACTTTGTGCAACGTTCAATATTTGGGTCCTGCTGCTCGAGCTTTCTGTTTATAAATGGTACTGACGGTCGAACGATTCAAGTTGTATGACCGTGCAACGCTCACCACTCTCACGCGCATCAAGCTTCGTTATTATTGCCACTCGTTTCAAATGAAATGGCTTGCCTCTTCCTTGCAACTCCCTCACTAGAAGCATTTCGCTTTTCACCAACCAAATTGAATAATGGCTGCACAAGATATTTCATGATAAAAATGAAAAAGATTCTTTGCGCACTGGCGATACGTCACGCACTTACGCAACTTACGCAACAAAATCGAACTTACGAACATTTTTCGACATAAACGCAATTTGCAGACATGTTCGTATGTACCGTTGTTCGTAAGTCGTATGTTCGTAAGTAGGGGAGCGTCTGTACATGAGTTGTCCCCTTAGGAAGGGACGTCAGTCAGGGTCTTAACAAGTTCTCCAACAAAACACAATAAAAGTACGGGAAATTTGGAGCTTTTCTTTAGCCTAATAATTAATAGGGCATTAAGTATGACTAAATAATAATTCGCAGTTTGTATTTAGGGAATTTGAGCAACGATTTAAATTATAATTATCAATAACCTTCCGGGCGACCAAAAGACCGGCCACCAAACGACCGAGTACCATGAGTACAGTATACAGTGGTACCTCGACATACGAGTGGCCCGACATACGGGCAATTCGAGATACGAGTAAAATTTCGTGCAAATATTTGTCTTGAGATACGAGACAAATTTTGATATACGAGCAGACAGCGGACGCGAGATGCTGCTCATAAGAACATCATGGGCACTGTCTCTCTCCCTGCAACTCCCTCGTGTAATGTCTCTGGTCGCAACTCCCTCTTCAGTTTAGTGTTAGGTTCAATTAAACTTATTTTTGAGTGTCTGCATCGTAATCCAAGTTCATTTAAATTTGTTTATGTTATGAAACGAGCGTGTTGCCATGCTATAACTGTAACATTTAATGAATACACTTCTTGATAACTGTACTTGTGTATGTGAAGTGGACAAAAAAAGTACAAAGTAGATGAAGAAAACAACATTTCCAAATCTATGGATCTGTTATGCAAATGCAGATGTTATACTTAAAATGAAAAAAGGCAAGGAACAAAAGGTAAAACAGATAGAAATACAGAACATAGAGATGAGGTACTGTGATTGTCGCCGCTCTCACAGTGCCAGTGTCATCATGCATCAAGATAGGCCATTCATTGCCAACACAACAAAATACTTCATCAGGTGAATGAATTGGAAGATCTTGGACTGGCCAATTCAGTCACCAGACCTTAACACAACAGCATATGCCAGGGGTGGGCAGACCGGTCCTCGAGGGCCGCTGTGGGTGCAGGTTTTTGTTCCAACTGATTCAGCACAGACCCTTTGACCAATGAGATTTCTGCAGAAAACACATTGGTGAAAAGGTGTCCTCTTTATGGGTCGGAATGAAAACCCGCACCCACTGCGGCCCTTTGTGGAATAGTTTGCCCACCCCTGGCATATGCATTTTACCTCTTGAAGAGAGAAGGAAGGACAAATCCCAGGAAACAAATGAGAACTGCAAGACGCAGCATTAAAGGACTAGCACGGGTTTCCAATAACATATGTAACAGCCAGGTGAAGTGTATGAGTCATAGGCTCGATGTGGTAATGTGAAGTCAGGGGATAGACCACCAAAAGCCGAACAGTTAAGTTAATTTAATAACGTTGTCCCAATAATTTTGCTAACTTGAAAAGTGAGTGGGTCCCATAAAATGTAATCATTCAGGTTTTTTTTTAAATGCAAAAATAAATAAATAATCAAAATAAGAGGTGGAATTCTAAACGTTTGATATTCATCTCAAGTTTCCATACTTTTAGAGGTGACTGTTGATATTTTCATTAATTAAATAATTTGTAATCATTGGTTTGATATTTAAAAAATAAATTGAAAATGAAATGTGAAAAATTACATACAATAATCTCACCAAAACGCATGTCTCGTAAAGCATCCATTTCAATAAAAAAATAAATCCAGCCAATCCATAACAGGCTCATTATACAGTTTATCTTTGCAATTTAGTTGAATAAATGACAATAAATGCCAAAACTGGACGGTATGTGTGGTTGGGGTTCAGATTTCATCAATTCGGGCTACAAAGTTATGTTTTGCCTGTGAACAGTGATTTCACCATACTACTCCATGCAAACTTTAGTTTCGTCCATACATGCTCAGGAAAAAAAGAAACATATTAAGTCATGCCAACGAGCCAAGCGAGGTCAATGTTTGACACGACGCCTAAATGTGCCGCATTTTGGCCATTAAACCCCCAAATTATTTAAATACCAGGATCAAGTAATCACGCACCTGACTCTCTTCCGGAGGTGATGGCTATGAGAAGGGTTGAGCTGCTAACTACGGGGTGAGGGAAGGACCATAATTAACGGCGAAAAAGGGTTTGCCTCAACACCGACGGCATTATTAAAATTACACCATGATAAACGCTTTTAAGTGACAGCAATAATTAATACATAGCCCAGATTACATAGAACACAGACACTCAATGGAAGCTGTTTATTGGCAATTGCGGTTGTAACTAATTCGCTGATATCCCGAAGGTAACACTAAAATTTCAGCGTGATCTTAGCTGAGGTGTAGCCAACCCAAATGCACCTACTGAGGTGAGTGCTGCATGACCCACCATATATCAGCAGTTTTCAACTGTTTTTAACAGTGTGCGTCTATGCTTTGGTGTTGTAAAACCGTACTGTCTCCTACTCCATGGTAAGAGTACTACATTGTTTTAATAAGGAATTGTGGCGTTGTTTAAACAGAGTGTTATTATGTTAACAAAAACTCGTAATGGGTCATTTTTGTTGACTGAGTTGCTGCTTTATCGGGCCTTAAACACCTTTGGCTTTTGCATTATCGGCTTTATAAACAGCCAGTCTCAAACTGGGCATTGTTCCTGCTACTCCTGCCATTGAGAGACCAGATCTGAAAAAAACCTTGACCCTCCCATCATGTTCTATCTGTCTCATTTCTCACAGAACATCTTTGTCCAAACTGTTGGAAAAGGTTTTTTTCCCACCTCCAATCACATCTCAATTATCATGCAATAGTTGACAAACTTCACTCAGGTTTCCAGGTTTGGTCACAGTATCGAATATGCATTAATATTATTTACTGGACTTGACAGCTGCTTTCGCATTTCCAATGCAATGCCACTCTTATCTCACCTTAGCTTGTAAGGTGGGGTGCTTTAATGGCTCTTTTTATGTCAGGCCGGATGTACTCCCGTTCCATTCTTTCATCATGAGTGGCCCTACTATTCTGTTTATACTGTAAATGCTGCCATTCAGTCAAATTCTCTCTCATCATTCATTCGGTTTTTTCAGTTCATTTTCTATACCACTTATCCTCACAAGGGTAATGGAGCCTATCCCAGCCAACTGTGGGGAGTAGGTTGGGGACACCCTGAGTTGGTTGCCAGCCAATCGCAGGGCAAACAGAGATGAACAACCAAAACTACAGCACCACAGTCATACCTAGCCTACCTTTTTTGGTACATGGGAGGAAACCAGAGTGCCCAGACAAAGCCTGTGCGTGCAGGGGGAGAACAAGAAAATTCTACACATTAAGGTAGGTCGGAATTGAACCCTCGAACTCAGAATTGTTGGGCACATGAGCTAAGCAATCCAAAAATCGTGCTGCCCTATCTTGCGTCACACTTTCGATTTTCGCAACATGCAGGTGACCTCCAAGTTTGATCTAGCTTCCTGTAACTAAGTAAATGTTCTGCTTTGGACATGCTCCACTATATCAAATACAGTGGTACCTCGAGATACGAGCTTAATGGGTTCCGGGACTGAGCTCGTATGTCGATTTTCTTGTAACTCAAACGCACGTTTCCCATAGAAATGAACTAAAAACAAATTAATTTGTTCCATCCCTCTGAAAAAACACCCAAAACAGGATATTGGATTGGAAAAACATCTTTATTTGTGTTAATTCGCCATCTATTAACATAGTAACAAAAAACTAGTGGTTTAATACTACTAAAATGTTTTTAATATTATTAAAATTAGACGGATTTCGCGGAGGAAAGAGAGACGGACAGAGAGGGGGGGGGGACTTTTTGCACGGCAACGCGCTCATTACATAACAAACAAATTTATATGAACTTAGATTACGATGCAGACCTACTCAAAAATAAGTTTAATCTAACCTTACACTAAACTTAATTATAATTTAGTTTTAAATGTTGATACCGTTCTTCTCCCGGGTTGGCGTTATTTTCCCCGCCTCCACCCTGACATTCAGATGCAACGTATCGAGGGCTGTTTGCTTTTGTATTCCCTTCAAAATATTCCGAAAATGATGCACACAAATGTCCTCACAATAGGATAACGCACGACCACTTGCCAACGAGAAGTAGTCTCGCATTAGTGATTGCTCCGTCAATGAGAGCTAACGGGCTAACGCCCAGTGCTCGTGGAGACATTACACGGGGGAGTTGCGGGGAGAGAGACAGTGCCATGATGTTCTTTTGAGCAGCCTCTTGCGTCCACTGTCTGCTCGTATATCAAAATTTGTCTCGTATCTCAAGATAAATATTTGCTCAAAATTTTACTCGTATCTCAAATTGCTCGTATGTCGAGGTACCACTGTAGTGGCTTTTCCAGAACTTCTTTAATCTACATAAAAGCTAAAACTAATTACAGTGGTACCTCGACATACGATCGTAATCCGTTCCGAGACTGAGATCGTATGTCGAGCTTTTCGTAACTCGAGCGAACGTTTCCCATTGAAATAAACTGAAAACAAATTAATTCGTTCCAACCCTCTGAAAAAACACCAAAAACAGGATATTGAATTGGAAAAAATATTTTATTTCTTCTAATTCGCCATATATTGACAAAGTAATAAATAATGAGTGGTTTAATAGTAATAAAACGTGTTTAATAGAAGTAAAATTAGACGCATTTCGCGGAGGGTAGATACAGCGACATTAACGGAGGCGGGGGGGGGTTTGGGGGGTGTTCGGGGGGACTTTATCCACGGCACTCATAAACGAACAAACAAATTTAAATTAACTTGGATAAATATATACAGACACTCAACGTTTAATGTAACTTCACACAAAATTGAATTCTAATTTTGTTTTAATCTTTTTTACGTTAGTTCTACGGGTTGACCCACCCGCACGTTCAGCCGGGGTCTTCAAAACGAACGCATCAAGAGTGTTTGTTTTTGCCTCCCCTTCAAAATATTTCGATAATGACGCACACAAATGTCATCACAATACGATAACGCGCGACCACTTGCCAGCTTGTCAGGGTGAGTCTTTTCTATGAAATCCGAAACCTCTTGCCACTTCGCGAGCATGTCTTTGATATCTTTTGTAGCCAGGGGCCCCGCCTCCTCGCTGCTGAGTTCCGGCAACAAATGCTCACCAAATGTATTCCAGCTCTTTTTTAAATTTTTCGAACCAGCCATGACTCGCTTTAAAGGGTTCTGAAGGTGTTGAAAGCTCTCCTTTTGTTGTTATCAAATCCATGTACATTCTGCTGGCTTTTTCACATATGGTTGACTCGGTCACGCTATCTCCTGCTAACTCTTTTTCTTTTATCCACAATAAAAGAAGGCTCTCCATCTCGTCGTGAATGTCACTGCGCCGGTGGGAAATTATAGTTATTCCTTTGGAAGGCCTCTTCTCTTTAATTGCGTCCTTCTGCTTAATGATGGTGGATATGGTTGACGGATTCCTCTCGTATTACCGAGCAAGCTCGGTAACACGTACCCCACTCTCATATTTTTCAATTATTTCGCGCTTCATGTCGATTGTCAACGGTCGCCTTTTCTTTGCAAAACTCTGCCGATCCATTGTTGTTTACCTTGTATGTAAATGTAGACCAACGTGGGGGGAAAAAAACGGGTGGGGAAATGCAAAGTCCGCCCAGTGCTCGTAGATATATTTTATACACGAAAGAGATGCAAAAAAGACAGTGCCATGGCCACATGGCTTGGTCGCATCTCAAAATTTTGATCGTATTTCGGGCGAATAATTCGATCAAAATTTTCGTCGTACCACGAGCATGTCATACCACGAGCTGATCGTAGGTCGAGGTACCACTGTATGTGCTGATCAGATCAAAATCCTATATAGTACATCACACAGTTTTGGACCCTGAGCACTGCAATTTTCATAAACCATTAAGAACCTTACTTATTTTTTGATGGACTATTATTTGGTGAGCAGACTTTCACTTATTTGTAAGAGTGAGTTTTTTCCAATTGAGACTTTTTTATGACAAGCTGTTCCTGCCCTCAGCGGTCCTCGAAAAGCAAATTAATGCCTTCATCAGCTTAAGGAATGACGTTTCTAACGCTCTCGATACTAGACTTAACCACTCTATACTCCATAAACTTCAATTGGTACAAAATGCAGCAGCTGGCCTTCTCGCTAACAGCTCTAAAACATTCACATACCACTCAAATTCTCTTCTCTTTCAGGTGCGAGTTAGGGTGGAGTCCAAAAATTTCCTGTTTGTTCATGAAGGTGCAATGGCTTCACCTCCGACTATCTCTACGGTTAGGGTCAAGACTGCACTGTGACCCTTCACACCTTCGTGGCTGTCAGGAGTGGCCCTTTTGGCCCTCCAGGGTTGCCGTCGACGCGTACAGGCTATAGCCAATCCACTGATTGCTTTCGTTTCCTGTATTTAAGTAGCGACGCGTCATCACACGTCGCCGGATCGTTGACTATTGCTGACTGTTGTTAGCGGTCGCTAGCTGTTGCTAGCGGTCGCTAGCTGTTGCTAGTGGTCGCTAGCAGTCGTTATTCTGTTGCCTCTGTCCGTATGCGCGCCGCATGCGGCCATGTTTGTTTCCACGCCTTGGTTGATTCATTAAAGGACTCCGTATCACGCTGAATGCCTCGTCCTCTCCTGCTTCCTGCATTTGGGTCTACCTACATCCACGGTCGCGTCGCACAACGCGGCGCGACCGTAACAGATGCCCCCGATCGCGCTGCGACGACGCAGCAACGCGGCGCGATCGTAACAGAACGATCCGGCCATAATGGACCCAGCGGGAGGCTACCCACGCTCGCGCCGACGCGCTCGTCGACGCCAGCCACCCTCGTTGAAGCCCCGCGACGACATGGATTCTCTGAGAGGCCCCAGAGAGCCTATTAGGGAGTCTATACTGGACACTTGGCGTGGGCACCTCAAAGACGTTTGGGCAACGCAGGAGTCTCGACTAAGAGGTAGTACTGAGCCTTCATCCACCTTTAAACCCACCCTCCGCTCAACCCGTCGCACCGGACAGCCAGCACAGCTAAATCAGAATTCCAAGGCTCCGACACCCTCAGTTCATCGCCCCAGTTATTTGAATTCGGACTCCAGCGAGTTTTTTTCTCAATGGAGGGAGAATCCCCAGCCTCCCTCGGCCCCATTGGAACGCCAAATCTTTGCCCGTTGGGAGTCTGACTTCTCTGAAGGTGAGGACGACCGGGAGCTAATAGATTTATATGCTGGAGATTGGGACTCCGACCTTTCTGAAGAGGAGGACGGCCAGCGGCTAAGTGATTTGGATGCTGGAGATTCGGTCTGGGACGGCTATTTTCTTAGCCGATACGGAATCCGATACGCTCCAACTGAGAACGCTGAACGTTATGCCCCACTAGAGAAGGATCGCCATTGCCCCTCCGACTACTCAGACCTGGATTACCCCGACCGGCATCAACCAGGTCGGTGGCCCATCTACACTGGACTACCACGTGGCGGCGGGTATGCTTTGCCGCCCTCCCGGAGGAGGCGGCGGGCGCCGCGCCGCAGGGAGAAGCGGAAGGAGGGCCTGGACGCTCAAGCCCCTGACCAAGCTCTTCGCTCGACCTCGCCCGTGCCGAAGCCACGCACAATACTCCCATTGCCACCGGGGCCGCCAGTCGCACCCGTGCCGAAGCCACGCAGAATACTCCCATTGCCACCGGGGCCGCCAGTCGCACCCGTGCCGAAGCCACGCACAATACTCCCATTGCCACCGGGGCCGCCAGTCGCACCCGTGCCGAAGCCACGCACAATACTCCCATTGCCACCGGGGCCGCCAGTCGCACCCGTGCCGAAGCCACGAACCAGGCTTCCGGTGCCGGCTGGTCTGCCGAGCTCCGTTCTGCCGAGCTCCGTTCTGCCGAGCTCCGTTCTGCCGAGCTCCGTTCTGCCGAGCTCCAGTCTGCCAAGTCCCAGGCATCCAAGTCCCGTACTGATAAATTTCATCCTTGCCGGTTTCGGCCGGCCCGGTTTCCGCCTCACCCCGGCTGATTTCCTCGAGCCAAGCTCTCTCCCGCCCAGCTCTCTCACGCCCAGCTCTCTCACACCCAGCTCTCTCACACCCAGCTCTCTAACGCCCAGCTCTCTCACGCCCAGCTCTTGCCCGCCCGGCAGTGGCGGCGATGCGCCGGGGACCCTGGACGAGGGGTTCGGCGAAGGCAAGAGCGACTCCCCGGCGCCCCTGGACGAGGCGGCCGGCGAGGGAGAGAGCGACTCCCCGGCGCCCCTGGACGAGGGGGCCGGCGAGGGAGAGAGCGACTCCCCGGCGCCCCTGGACGAGGGGGCCGGCGAGGGAGAGAGCGACTCCCCGGCGCCCCTGGACGAGGGGGCCGGCGAGGGAGAGAGCGACTCTCCGGCGCCCCTGGACGAGGGGGCCGGCGAGGGAGAGAGCGACTCTCCGGCGCCCCTGGACGAGGGGGCCGGCGAGGGAGAGAGCGACTCTCCGGCGCCCCTGGACGAGGGGGCCGGCGAGGGAGAGAGCGACTCTCCGGCGCCCCTGGACGAGGGGGCCGGCGAGGGAGAGAGCGACTCTCCGGCGCCCCTGGACGAGGGGGCCGGCGAGGGAGAGAGCGACTCTCCGGCGCCCCTGGACGAGGCGGCCGGCGAGGGAGAGCGACTCTCCGGCGCCCCTGGTCGAGGGGGCCGGCGAGGGAGAGAGCGACTCTCCGGCGCCCCTGGTCGAGGGGGCCGGCGAGGGAGAGAGTGACTCTCCGGCGCCCCTGGACGAGGGGGCCGGCGAGGGAGAGAGTGACTCTCCGGCGCTCCTGGATGAGGGGGCCGGCGAGGGAGAGAGTGACTCTCCGGCGCTCCTGGACGAGGGGGCCGGCGAGGGAGAGAGTGACTCTCCGGCGCCCCTGGACGAGGGGGCCGGCGAGGGAGAGAGCGACTCCCCGGCGCCCCTGGAGGAGGGGGCCGGCGAGGGAGAGAGCGACTCCCCGGCGCCCCTGGACGAGGGGGCCGGCGAGGGAGAGAGCGACTCCCCGGCGCCCCTGGACGAGGGGGCCGGCGAGGGAGAGAGCGACTCCCCGGCGCCCCTGGACGAGGGGGCCGGCGAGGGAGAGAGCGACTCCCCGGCGCCCCTGGACGAGGGGGCCGGCGAGGGAGAGAGCGACTCCCCGGCGCCCCTGGACGAGGGGGCCGGCGAGGGAGAGAGCGACTCCCCGGCGCCCCTGGACGAGGGGGCCGGCGAGGGAGAGAGCGACTCCCCGGCGCCCCTGGACGAGGGGGCCGGCGAGGGAGAGAGCGACTCCCCGGCGCTCCTGGACGAGGGGGCCGGCGAGGGAGAGAGTGACTCTCCGGCGCTCCTGGACGAGGGGGCCGGCGACGGCGAGAGTGACCCTCCTGCCCTCCCGACCGAGGGGACAGGCGGCCCCCCGAACAGCCAGGGTAAGGTACCCGACGACCATTCTAAAGTTCCGTTGTCTATTAAGGGCAGGGGGCTTGGCCAGCACCTAAAGCACCAGCGGGGAGGCCCGCCGGACCGGCTACTCCCACTCCTCTCCAAGCGCCGAGGTCTGCCGGAGAGGCCCCTCCTACGTCTCGTCATTGGCCGGCGCGGACGCCCGCCGGACCGACCATGCCCACGGCGCGGACGCCCGCCGGACCGACCATGCCCACGCCTCGTCATCGGCCGGCGCGGACGCCCGCCGGACCGACCATGCCCACGCCTTGTCATCGGCCGGCGCGGACGCCCGCCGGACCGACCACTTCCTCCCCTCGTCTCTGGCCGGCGCGGACGCCCGCCGGACCGGCCACTCTCCCGTCGCTTCACGGGCTGGCGCAGACGCCCGCCGGACCGGCCAACCTCTCGTTGCTTCACGGGCTGGCGCGTACGCCCCTGGACCAAGTGTACAAGTCCCGCCCGCCCTCCCTGCCTGCTTTTCCGCTTTTCATGGACATTTGGCTTTGGGACGTCTAGAATCCGTCCCTTAGGGGGGAGGTACTGTCAGGAGTGGCCCTTTTGGCCCTCCAGGGTTGCCGTCGACGCGTACCGGCTGTAGCCAATCCACTGATTGCTTTCGTTTCCTGTATTTAAGTAGCACGTCGCCGGATCGTTGACTATTGCTGACTGTTGTTAGCGGTCGCTAGCTGTTGCTAGTGGTCGCTAGCTGTCGTTATTCTGTTGCCTCTGTCCGTATGCGCGTCGCATGCGGCCACGTTTGTTTCCACGCCTTGGTTGATTCATTAAAGGACTCCGTATCACGCTGAATGCCTCGTCCTCTCCTGCTTCCTGCATTTGGGTCTACCTACATCCACGGTCGCGTCGCACAACGCGGCGCGACCGTAACAGATGCCCCCGATCGCGCTGCGACGACGCAGAAACGCGGCGCGATCGTAACAGTGGCTTCAACATTCGCAGATTTTGTACATTGCGTTTTTTTTTTAATCTTAAGTATAAAAAAGTTCATAAAAATGTCAAAATTCACGCTGGAACTCGCAAGCAGAAGACCGGATAAAAAGATGGCAGAAGTCAGAGCCTCGCTTCTTCGGCACTGAATTGGGTGGCGCTCAGCGCTGAAGAAGAATGATATAAAAAGGCCAACACCTTGCCTTCTCCTGTTTTGTTGCGAGTGAATTTCCCGTTGCACACAACGCTTGTGCAGAAAGACTTCGCCGATTCTGTTCTAGCTTTGTTTGGATTTTGAGTCGCCGTTGAAAATGCCTCGTAAGTGTTCCGTCATCCAATGAGCCCAGGAAAAAACGAGGGATGTTGACCATGACTGAGAAAAAGTGACGTTGTTATGCTGAAGGGCATGGCACGCCATTGTGCCTAAATGAATCTACCACGCTCTCGTTGCGCACATCAACTGTGGGGGAAGACTTCGCCGATCCTATTCCAGCTTTCTTTGGATTTTGAGTCGCCGTTGAAAATGCCTCCTAAGCGCCCTGGCATCCCATTAGCCAAGGAAAAGAGACATGATGGCAGTGACCGAGAAAAATTGACCTTGCTATACTAAAGAGCGCACAACGCCATTGTGGCTAAATGAATCTACCGTGCATTGTACCAAGAAGGAAGAAGCGATTATTCGGAAGGCGGCCACAATATTTTTTTTCCGAGTTCACTAAATGAGTGGTAATTACTATTAATAATAAAATGAACCAGCATTATGAGGGATGTACGCTGTGGATAAGTGAAGCTGGCATGACGAGTGGACGTCAACACAGGAGTGTGAAAGAAGAGGCAGCGGACAATGGCAAGGATGAGGATGAAGAACGTGGTTTGCAACATTGGATCCAGGATAATTGATAACAACATGGTCTGAGCCATTGAATTTGGCAATCGTCTTGACAGTGTCATGTCATTGTACCAAAGCATATTTGTACAAGAGAAGAAATGGCGTTTGGCATGTTCATTGTGTGCCAAAAACCTCTCGTAGAAAAAAGCTCCACCTGAGCAGCTCCCCTATGGCACATCCTGAAGATTCCATCTAAGATCCAATGCCTCTCAAATCTGATGAAGGGAACTTGGACTAAAGCTCACAATAACCTGTTGTTTGTTCAGTATTTAAATCTAGCAGAGAGAAACTATTTTCACTCTGAGTAGAGTACTTAAAGTATTTAAATTTTTATTTATTTATCGATTATATTTAGATATTAAGTCTTAAAATTAGTCTTTAAATATGCCTATAACTTTAGTATAGAATCGTAAAAAAGCGTGATTTATGGGTGTATGTGTGTATGTTAAGATTATCTCGCTACGTTTGTCCAAACCGTGCAACGTAGAGACTTGAATTTTTTTTATGGTGGCCAGAAACGGCTGTTGGATCCTAATAGACGAGTGATTGAATTTCTTCACCTTGCCTAAGTGTGTAAACTCAACTTTTATTTGTTACAGCTGAAAGCAGAGTTGATGTATGAATCATTGTTTTTACATGATGTGCCCTAAACGCACTGCGTGGCTGATTGGTCCGCCAGTTTCTAGGTGCTCCCTGGAACACTTTTTTTTCTGTTATGACGGGAGTTATAAAACATCCACCCATCCATAAATCATGCTTTATCTATTCTCTAATCCTTATAAAGTGTGATGTATGGATGGGTTTGTAAGTGTGTGCACCTGGAAACTCGCTGGTGGAAATTCTTCCCAAAATGACGTTTGTAAATGACGTGGAAAGGCGTCTTGGGTCAGCGCGTCCAGCACCATCGTGTCTTGCCAAGTCTTTCCGTCACGACAGGGAAAAAAGTGTTTTGGGAAGCAGGAATAGATAAAGCGTGATTTATGGACGGGTGGATGTTTTATGTTAACATTCTCACGCTACTTTTGTCCAAACCCTGCATCGTAGAGAGTTGACATTATGGTGGCCAGAAACAGCTGTCGGATCCAAACGGTGCATCGTAGGGAGTTGACATTATGGTGGGCAGAAACGGCTATCGAATCCTAATAGACGAGTGATTGAATTTCTTTACCTTCTTTAAGTGTGTAAACTCAAGCTTTGAGCATTTGCAAGTATTATCGATGAGTATGCCTGACCTGAAATATGTTAGCTTGCTGCTCTCTTGTGGTGGTTTAAGTTAGTTGCATGAACTACGCAATGGCACCGCTATTGTGTGAGTATATATTTTCTGCATATTTTCACTTTGGTTTACAATTTCTACCAAAAATAACACCCAAACATTGCTGAAACGGGTAAAATTTGTCAGCCTTTCTTTTGAAATTGACCGTCACTTTTCCATACTTATTCCTAAAAGGCATACTCCTGCTTCTGTATATATTATACGTTCCTTTTTTGCATACTTTACATACATTTGCACCGTCATTTTCTCCAATTATGCCTAAAAAGAGTTCTCATTTCGTATCGAGTTGGGCAAGGCGTAAACAATTGAAGCACACAAGATGGCAGCACAATCAGCAGCTCTTCCGTCTTATCAGGGAGGGATCTCACTTTCCCCATAATAATAGATGGAACGGTTGGTCTGAAGCGTCGCTTCTTCTCCCGGCACTTTTTTCCAGCTCCAGATTTCCAGCGGCATTGAGGTGTTGCTCCTTCTGCTGCGTATTGTTCACAGCTAATCCCATGTGTATGACAGCGTAGGCATGGCTGAATGGTTCAAAAAAGAAGTAGCAGAAAGAAGCCAGGCTAACAGAACAAAGAAAGTTGTAAAACCTTAAAGTAACAAGTATAAAGTACAAAGTAAAGTAAAAAGGAATGTATTAAGAAATATTAAAATGTAATAAAAAAAAGATAGAAAGGCTGTAAAACACGAAAAACAAATAAGAGTGGACAGAGCTACTGCCACCGGCTGCCGCCTGACGGCGCCATCTTGGAAAATATACGAGAGAAATCATAAAATTCAACGATGTTCAGGCAATTTTAAGGGTACGGCTTATGCGTGGAAGCGGTCAATATGCGAGAAAATACGGTACCTTACTCGTTATTCAACTAGGATAGTAACTGTTACTTTACTTTTTGTTGTTCTGTCGTGCAATAAGAGCTAAGACCATCCCTTCTAACACTATGTGAAGTAATGAATAATAAAACATGCAGGGATTTTCACAGGCATCTTGATTTGTATAAATTTGCCTTCAAAACAAAAGTTGCTGTGCAATATGATTAATTTATTCATTCATCTTCCATACCGCCCATCCTCAAAAGGGTTGCGAGGGTTGCTGGAGCCTAACCCAACTGTCTTCGGGCAAAAGGCAGACTACACCAGAGACTAGTCGCCAGTCAGTCGTAGGGCACACAGACAAAACCACTCACACTGCCACCGAGTGGGAATGGAAACCAGAGTGCCTGCACCAAAGTCAGGCGGAAGAACCACTCCACCATCGGGTGGCAAAATAAGATAAATAAAATAGCAATAATCATGAACTTAAGACATCATCTCCAAAGGCAAGCAGACTATTTTTTAGCTTCAACTAGAACTGCAAGCAGTACTGACTGGGCCCGAGTACTCCTCTGCGCAAGTCGGAAACACGCCACGTCCACGTTGGAGTGTCGCAAAAATCACTCGTTCACGCGGAGTGGCCTGTAGGACCCCTCTCTTTTGATAAAAAGGCTATTTTTAACGGGCCGCCTAAACTAAAGTCTTAAGGTTCCTCATATGAAAGTTTGAGGTCATTTAGCCTTGGGGGAGGGGCCGGTCCCATAAAACAAAATATTATTGGCTACCATAAGGGGTTAGGCCTGATGGGAAAATGTTAACGCAGATGTGTTGGGGTGTTGTCAAACCTGTCAAATATAATAAAAATCCAACATTGGACCCTGTCAGAATTTCTCTTATTGGCTTCCCTTGACATCTTCCCCAATGATAGCCAATCAATAACTTCTTCTGGGATGTACTGTATTCACGTGAGAGAGAAAATTAAGAGTCTTGAACATTACCTCGGCCCTTGAGGGATTAGGATGTTGTGATGTGAGATCGCTGCCAAGGTTCAATCAATCATATTTGCTCTGTGAGACTCACGTGCATTTATAAGTACAAATAAAGTACACAACAGAGACTTCTCTTGGATCTTTTAGTGGGTAGGCTCGTTGTTGTCCTGCATCACATAATCGCTCATTTTGTCGACTGATTGTGGACGGATTGTGGGCTAACATTTCTTTGAAGCCATTAGGAAGTTTTTGCCTCGGAGACCACCAGCGTAACGCTTGGCCAGCCGGTACTCATCAGCTGCTTCCAGAGTCTTGCGGTTCAAAAAGGCACTATAGGACTCCATCTTAACGGCATCTCCAGCGGGCTCTGGGATTGCCGCCACCATAGGTACCGAACACCTTATGGCCAAAGTTCTTGTCGGCTGTCTCAGCAATAGAAATGTGGAACATGGTCCACTCAGACTCAATGTCCCCTACCTGTCCCTGGCCATGGTCAAAGCTCTGTCGGAGATGGGAGTTGAAACACCTTCTGACTGGGGACTACGGCAGCCGTTCCCAGCAGACACTCACCAAATGTTTGGGTCTATCAGGCTGGGCCTTTATTCCCCCCACCATCAGGGTCAACTCCACCAGGTACTGATGGGTTAAAAGCTCAGCCCCTCTCTGCACCCAAATGATCAAGATGTAGCCACAATTCTGGTGAAATTACTACTAAGTCAATCTTCAAACTGCGGCCTACGGTGTCCACATGAGGAAAATGGTATCCAAAAAATATCCTTCAGGAACAAGTATTTTACTTTAAATATCAGTACAAGTATAAAAGTATTTAATATGCAGAGAGAATAATGATAGAATTAAGATTTTAAATGCACGTCATCACAAGGGAGGGTACTTTACTGAAATTCGATAGATAGGACTTCGCTAAGCCATAATTGATAGTCGTTTAAATTGTGAAATTGGATTGGATTGGAACCCAACCCAACCCAAAAGCGCTAAAACAGTTTTAATCCCATTTCGCTGTTGGCCATAAATACTACAATACAACAAATGAGTGACGTCATGAATGGGTTCTTTGCACACCGGTCCTGTTCCGTTTAGTTTCAGTACTGTGGAGGTCAAAGTTATAGTAGTAGTTGTTATTTTTCCAAGAAATTCAATCGTTTAATGGGAAAAAGGTTAACAAGTGCTGTATGGGAAATGGAAACATGATTGGACTAATAAATTGAGAGTGATGAGCGGCAAAGGGAAATGAATCATTGATTTTTACTATAATTTGGACAACGCCGGTGGCGGGCCGGATTAAAAATCCTAACGGGTCGTATATGGCCCGCGGGCCGAGGTTGAAAAACTTGTACACAAGCGATCCGGGGGCGGGGCGAGCGCGAGAATCCCGTTTCGGCGAAACCTCCGTTCGGCGGAACGTCCATTCGGTGACCTGCCCGTCTGTCAAACGTCCGTCGGCGAATCATCCGAGTACCGATGATGTCGCTCACACTGGTACTCAGTGCGCTCAGGGAGGTTGTCTTTCTGCCCAGACCAACGAAAAATTAGAGGGAACATTGCCCACGACCCTAATGAGGATAAAGCGGTTCAGAAAATGAGATGAGATGAGACTTGTTATTCATTTTGTGGCATTAATAAATGATTTTATTATTATTTTCTCTGCTTTTTGTGTTTCTCACATCTTTCTTACAAAATCGGGACATTTTGACCAATTTTAAAGGGTTTAGTTGGTAGTGGTGCGAGGACAGTGGAACGAATTAGAGACTATATAAAGTTATAAAGTATACATATAAAGTACTGCTCTACTTACAAAATTTACAAGTTACAAAAAAAGTTCTTGAACCAATGATTTTTGTAAGTCGAGGTATGACTGTATATATACCTGTTCAGCTAGCCACCCAATGTGCTTCAGGTAAAGCTGTGTGGAAGAAGACGTTGAGACCCCCAGGTAGGCATTGATGTGACCCAGGGTCTGTGGGAGGAGTGCTGCAATGTTGGTGTGGATGGCAGTGAACCAAGAGTTGGCTGTGGGACCATCTTTACAGCGAAGTACAACTGTGTGTTGACCATTTGGGGAATGTAGTTCCAAAAGTCTGAAAATGAAGAAAGCAATTCACAATATCAAAGTACTGTAGAATAAATAATTTCAGCAGCATCAGCAGGGAAGCCCAGACTTCACTCTCCCTAGCATTTTCATCCAGCTATTTTGGGAGAATCCCAAGGCATTCCCGGGTCAGTCGTGACACAGTCTCCCCAGTGTGTCCTGGGTCGGCCCCGTGGCCTCCTCCCTGTGGGACGTTCCCGGATAACCTCACCTGGGAGGCGTCTAAGATGCTTCCTAATCAGATGCCCGAGCCAACTCATCTGGTTCCTCTTGATGCGGAGGAGCAGCGGCTTTATTCCGAGTCCTTCCCGGATCCCTGACTTTCTCACCTTATCTCACTGGACATCCTGAGAAGGAAACTCATTTCAGCCACTTGTATCCGGGATCTTGTTCTTTCGCTTAGAACTCACAGCACGTGCCCATACATGAGGGTAGGAACGTAGATCGACCGGTAAATAGAGCTTCGCCTTTCAGCTCAACTCCAGAGTCCGCATCACTGCAGTTGCCGCACCGATCTGTCTGTCGATCTCTCGCTCCATTTTTCCCTCACTCGTGGACAAGACCCAAGATACTTGAACTTGGGGAAGGACGTCATCCCTGAGCCGGAGAGGGCATGCCACCTTTTTCCGGCTGAGGACTATGACCATCTCAGATTTGGAGGTGATGATTCTCATCCTGACTGCTTCACACTTGGTTGCAAACAATTCCAGTGAGAGTTGGAGATCACAGCCTCAAAAAAAACATAATTTGCAAAAAGCAGGGATGCAAGACTGAGACCACCAAACTGGACACCTTCAAGGCCGCGGCTGCGTCTATAAAATAAACAGAATCGGTGACATAGGGAAGACTTGGTAGGGTCCAACCTCCACTACAAATGAATCCAACTTATTGCCGGCTATGCGGATCAAACTCTGACACCGGTCATACAGGGACCGGACCACACGTATCAGGGAGTCTGGTACTCCAAACTGCCGGAGTACCCCCCACAAGACTCCCCAGGGAATACGGTCGGACACTTTCTCCAAGTCCACAAAGCACATGTAGACTGGTTGGACAATCTCCCATGACCCCCTTGAGAACCCTCCTGAGGGTCTACAGCTGATCCACTCTTCCATGGCCAGGATGAAACCACACTGCTCCTCCTAAATCCGAGATGCAACCTCGGGGCGGTCCCTCCTCTCCAGTACAGTAATCCCTCAAATATCACGGATAATTTAGACCAAACATGGCCACGATAATCGAAAAGCCGCATAGTAGGATCACCCCTCTTATTACTACATACCATACTATGTTTTCGTGCCTATACAAAAATATTTGTACATATATACAAGTACATAAGTACAATTATCAAGAAGTATATTTTTTAAATATTAGTTATATACATATGAACACTGTAATGTATTAATATCAAAATATAATCTATGAATTAAAAAATGTAAATACTTTAAGTACTGTACTCACAGTCAAAATAGTTCCTCTCCGCTTGATTTAAATTGTAATAATAATTAAAAAAAACTGGTTATTGGGAGCCTTGGTCCAAGTCCTCTTTGTCAGATTCGAGAGGCATTGGATCATCAATGGAAGCTTCAGGAGGCCCCGTAGGGGCAACAGAAGTAGCTTCTTTGCGCGAGAGGTTTTCAGTGCTCCAGGAACATGGTGACTGCCGCTTCTTTTCTAGTACTAATATGCTGTTGTACAAGGACATGACACTGTCAAGATGATTGAAAAATTCAATGGCTTTGGCCATTCTGACATCAATCTCCTGGCGGAGTCTTCCTCTGAGTGGCCCCATGCAGTGTGTTGACATCCTATCGTCATGCCAGCTTCACGGCCGTATCTACGGCTTAAATCTGTCATTATGCTGGTTCATTATTTTATTCCTCTGAGTCAGAGGCGGGGTGTCGCAGTCCACACGAGAAAACATTTTTTTGTTTTTATTCGCAGCATACAGATCTCTCAACACAACATGGGGGAAGAGCGTTCACTACCCGTGTCTTCCTCTTAACCCCATGGCGTAACATGGGTCCTGCCAGGTGAATTATGTAAAAAAGAATGCCACATGTAGATTCATTTACGCTGCAAAGGGATGCTACACCGTTAGCATTTCAAGGAACGGCAATATTTAGACTTCCTTTTTAACGGCGACTCAAAATCCAAACAAAGCTGAAATAGGCTCAGCGTGGTCTTTCTCCACATTTGATGTATGCAATGGGAAATTCAATCGCACAAAACAGGAGAAGGCAAGATGGCGTCCTGTTCGGCCTTTTTATGTCATCTTCTACGGTGAAATATGGCTTCTTCTTCAGTGCTGAGTGCCACCCAATTCAGCGCCAAAGAATAAACGGAGCTCTGACTTTCGCCATTTGCTGCGGTATCGCTAGCTAGCCGAACGCTTTTTCGAAACGACCGTTCAAAAGTATTAACAGGCAAAAGCAAGGGAGGAGGACTGTGCATGTATATACATAATGAATGGTGTGGTGACAGTAAAATTATTGACACTCACTGTTCCCCGGATTTAGAGTTATTAGCAATACGATGTAGGCCCTATTATCTACCAAGAGAGCTAAACGTCGTCATAGCAACGGCTATCTATATACCTCCGAATGCTAACGTTAACACGGCACTTAACCTCCTGCTAACGGCTATAAACAAACAACAGCTTGACCACCCCAATGGCGTTTTTATTGTCGCTGGTGATTTCAACAAGGCGTGTTTAAAGACTGTTTTACCTAAGTTTATTCAATACGTAAATTGTAATACTAGAGGAGACAAAACTCTGGACCATGTCTATTCTAACATTAAACATGCTTATAAAGCCACTTCCCTCCCTCACCTTGCTGGATCAGATCACCTCTGCCTATCTCTCACCCCCGCTTACACTCCACTCCGGAGGCAAACAACGCCACAAATAAAGATAATAAAAACTTGGCCCGACAACGCACTCTCTCAGCTGCAGGACTGTTTTTCCCGCACCAACTGGGAACTTTTTGTACACGACAACCTCCAGGACTACACGGACTCTGTACTTTCTTACATAAAAAACTGCATTGACAACGTCACTACAGATAAACGAATACGGGTTTTTCCGAACCAAAAACCCTGGATGACCAATGAGACACAGGCACTCATCAAAGGCCGTAACTCCGCCTTTAGATCAGGGGACAAGATAAAATATCGCGCTGCCAGAGCTGAGCTGAAAAGAGGCATTAAAAAGGCCAAGGCAGCATATACCAAAAAAATTGAGGAGCACTTCACAGAAAATAACCCAAAGAAGATGTGGCAAGGAATACGACATATTACCAACTATCATAACAATAATATGTCTGTTAATGCAGATGCCTCACTAGCGGAGGAATTGAACCGTTTCTTTGCCCGCTTTGAGACTGACAAATCAGACCCAGTCTCAACACCCCCACCACCACCCGGCAGCAATACACTGACGTTCCGGGAACACGAAGTGAGACTGGTAATGCGGTCCGTGAACACCAGGAAGGCTGCTGGCCCAGACGGAGTACCTGGGAAGGTGCTCAAAGCCTGTGCTGACCAGCTGGCTGGAGTCTTCACAAATATTTTCAATTGTTCCCTGCAACTATCCATCATTCCATCTTGTCTGAAATCTGCCACCATCATCCCTGTCCCCAAAAAGCCAACCATTGGCAGCATGAATGATTATAGGCCTGTTGCCCTCACGCCTGTGATCATGAAGTGCTTTGAAAAGTTGGTAGCCCGCCATATCAGGAATACAATCTCTCCCTCAATTGACCCTCACCAGTTTGCTTATAGAGCAAACAGGTCCACTGATGATGCTATTGCCATTGCTCTTCATACAGCACTGAGCCACCTGGAACACCCTGGGAACTACGTGAGGATGCTCTTCATTGACTATAGCTCAGCCTTCAATACCATAACACCGGACATTCTGACTGACAAACTCTCCCACCTTGGACTATCCTCTTCAATCTGCTGCTGGATAAAGGACTTCTTGACCAACCGACTACAGACTGTTAGACTTGGTCCCCACCTCTCTTCCTCCATTACACTAAGCACTGGCTCCCCTCAAGGCTGTGTACTGAGTCCTCTTCTGTACTCCCTGTACACCTACGACTGCACACCCACCCACCAGTCTAACACCATCATCTAATTCGCTGACGACACCACTGTGGTCGGACTCATCTCAGGAGGGGATGAGTCGGCTTACAGAGATGAGGTCAACAATTTGTCTTCGTGGTGCTCGGTGAACAATCTTACACTGAACACCACGAAAACTAAAGAAATCATCCTGGACTTTCGCAAACACGGCACAGATCTGGCCCCACTCCTCATAAATGGAGTATGTGTAGACAGGGTCCAGTCCTTTAAATTCCTGGGGGTCCACGTCACGGACAAGCTCTCATGGTCTACAAACACCACGGCAGTGGTGAAGAAGGCTCAGACACGACTCCATTTCCTCAGGGTACTTAGGAAGAACAACTTGGGCACCAATCTTCTGAGAACCTTCTATAGAACCACTGTAGAGAGCATCCTGGCGTACGGCATCACAGTGTGGTACGCTGGAAGCACGGCGGCAGACAAAAAGGCCATGCAGAAAGTGATTAACACTGCCCAGAGGATTGTCGGCTGCTCTCTGCCCTCACTTGAAGACATTGCCAGCCCTCGTTACCTCAGCAGAGCCAAGAACATCATAGGGGACCCTTACCACCCTGGTCACAATCTGTTCCAGCTGCTGCCCTCTGGCAGACGCTATAGGTCCCACAAAGCACGGACAAATAGGCTTAAGGACAGTTTTTTCCCCACATCCATCAGAAATCTAAACTCGCGCTAACATAACACACATTCCCCTCTGCGGTGTATGAACAGATGTTTGGTTGGTGATCTGCCTCCTACTAGCTGACTGAGGAAAGGTCAGTGGAAGACAGTGAGAGGTAAGCGAGAGGTAAGCGACCTGTATCCTCAACAGCGGAATGACAAATTACAAGTCCGTAACTTACACTTATTAGGTCTTTTGCCGATTAAACGTAGCTTATGGAGAAGCACCATCAATTTCGTCACACGCAGTTCTGCGTGTGATGACAAGTAGGCTTTTGTGTTGTGATAATGACGACAGGGCCTATGTCCGATTATTATTATTATTATTATTATCTTCCGCTTGAGATCCAGCGTAAATTTTGACAATCTTATCAACTTTTTTTATACTAAAGATGAAAAAACACAATGTACTGAAGCCACAAAGTGGTGAAGGATCACAGTACCCCCAAATTAGGGTTGTGTTGTTTTTGCAAACTGAGTTGTAGAAGAAAAAGCCAAGGTGATGATGTCGTCACCTGGACCAGACAGAGGAACGTGACAGCGTGATTTAAATATTTAAATACTGCCTGTAAGGGGCATGACAAGACCGCCCTGGATGATCCTACGTGTTTGATTTGTGCACCACACCATAAGGTATTTGAGATGGCACACCTTTAGAGTTCATACAAATTACCTCAGTTGAGGAAAATATTTTCCTGTAACTAGACTTTACACTGGTCAAGGTAATGTAAAACACGCAGAAAAAATTGCAATCTGTGTCTGGGTTCTTCACTGCATTTTTAACTTCCCATCATAGGAAATACCGAACACGCTAAGGTTAATTTTAAGGAGTTAAAAATTAACATGGTTGTCCTTGGCCACATTTGGGATTATGACACTCAGTGAGACCATCATTTTCAACAATGTGCAGGTTTTGATCCCTATAACTTGTTAAGAAAAAAAATGTGTGCCCGCCACCTTCAGGGAATATGATCACAGAAAAGCTTCTCCTTTCTTTAGCTGGGAAACACAAATTTGGATTCTAACACAATGATAAAAGGCAACTCAAGAATTGTTAGTTTGAAGATAATCAAACAAAATGTAGTCAAAGTGTATTAAAAAATGTTAGTAATGGAAATAATGTAAAAATATGTAACTCAACTTTCATGGTGCTCAAAATATGGTAAATATTCTTTTTTCACCAATGATTAAACTAGTGATGGAAATATCTGTTTACAATAAACAATAAAATATTAATGTAATGTAAAAGTTTTTTTCATCAATTTTTAAATAATGTACCGCCTATAAAACGCACATAAGTCTTAAATTTTCTCCAAAATAGACAGGGCGCCTTATAATCCAGTGCGCTTTATGTTGGGGTAATTCATTATTATAAATGTGTTTGCAATGAATATAAAGCCTTATAATATACATGCTTACTATATTAAACAATATAGTTATATGTGTTGATCGCTTTCAACGAAGACAAACGCTTACGCCAAGGTCGCTCTCCAGGACAGCTGGGTCCAGCGAGAGATACAGGGCAAAGACATAAAACAATACACCGAGTCCTTGCTCCGAGGACTGAGTACTGGGAGATACACCTCAACCTTTTCCCCAGATGCGAGTTCACAATGAAGATCGGTGAAGGACGCTTAAATTGTTGTTGGGTCAGCGGATGGCTATCAAGCATATTGTTTTAATTTGTGACGCTAGGTTGACGCTTGGTTTGCTTGATTATGGAATTGTTTTGTTTCTTGCTTACGCAAATGGAATTGTTTTGTTTCTTGCTTACGCAAATGGAATCAATAACCTTGTAATTGTTTTGATTTGAAGCCTTAAATGGGCAGGACATAATGCCGCTCTTTAGAATAATCTTGGGTGGGGCGAGCTGCCGGATGTATTCTCTCTTGCAAGAATTAAATGTGATGTGACTACAGATGCCTTTTTTATTGAAAGCTGAATTGGAAAAACCTAAGGATAAACCTACAATTGGATGAACCTAACATTTGGTCCTTCGAGCCTGTGGTCAAGATACCGGAGCAGAATCCAGGTCGCTTCCGTTCGATATCTGGAAAGACCGTGCACGGCGCTTAAATACCCTTTTCCGGGCTGGATTACTCGACGAGGCGACTTGGGTTCTCGACGGTTGACGACTAACACTCTGAAAGAGACATCTGGTGTCATATCTGGTAAGTCCACGTGAATGTCTGCGTTTGTTGAAGGGGCATTGCACGTGAGGTCCATTTTTTTTAAATGAGACTCGCGTCCAGGGGACTGCGTTACAAACCCTGGGTATACTAGTCGCTGCCAGGTAACGAGACAGAGCACGAGTCTATAAAACTTGGGGCAGTTCGGGGTGTCCTGTGCTGTGGTCCGGAAAGGTACAAATATAACTCTGACAGTATATCAAGCTAGGGTATACATTTGTGTTACGTGTTGTTATGTGTTGCGTGTGTTACGTATGTCCTTCCGCGGAAAAGAAATTTGCTAACTGATAACTGAGTGCTCGCGAGCTCCATCCAAAGATGGGCAACTCGAATAAAAAGCGGCTAGTGACGACGATCCAAAACAGCGTCTGCCGTGTAGATTGAAATTTGTTGAAAATCAAAGCGCTACAAGGGTTAAACACCTAAATTTATGGATAAACAAATATGGGTTTGCTGGCCAGCTTAAATATGCATGAAATATTAAAACCTGCAGGATAAAATAGGCACTAAGCATAGAAGTAATCTATATAATATGTGAAGGGAGATACAAGCGAGGCGGCTTGTTCCACAGAAAAAAGGAGTGATAAAACGGGTCCGTTGTGTGAAATAAAAAATAAAAGATAGCGCGGGCTACTCGGCTGACGGGGGAGGATAGGAATGTAAGCCAAGAAGTTGGAAAAAAACAAGTAAATCGGGTTTTCAAAAATACTATGTGCG